>NC_052667.1:9481875-9792187 GCF_016802725.1 Solenopsis invicta
TGGTATGAAATTGATTAAAAATTTTCAAGCGATCTAATAAAATTTGACTAGTGAGTCCTGTTTTCATAAAATTGAAGATTAATTGCAATGTAGTGTTGGCTGAATTTTCTATATATGAATGATACGTTGGGTTATCCAGGGCAGAAAACTGTACGATGTGTACAAGTGCATCAAACCCACAGGTGTTTTTTACGTAAACTTTAATTCCATTGCGTTGAATTGGCATATTTTTAAATTTTTCATTATTAAAATTCCATAGATATTGGGCATTCTTAATTTGTATTAAACTGCAGATTGATCCATTGGGTAACAAAAATCCTTTTTTCCGTGACGTTTTCCTCTCATTCAGTAATTTGATTTCAGGGTAGGGTCGAAAATAAAAACCATTTGAAATCATTTTTTGCCTTCTATTTCATGTTTTTCGCTATTCTTGACTTTTCCCACGTTCTTCCTCACAATTTCCTCATTACACAAAATATCATTTTTTGGATGCGGGGGCGATTAAATTCTGGTCATTGTTCCCTTTTTCCTGATTCTCGGGCTTCAGTCTTCTTTTTTCTGCAATGAACGTATTAGTAACTGTTTCTGCATTCAATGTAGGATTTTTTGAATGTATTATATCGAAATTTTCTTTAGTCTTTGGATTTCTCTGACCTTCTCCATTAGTTGGTGAATCACGTTCTTCGTCTAAACTTCCAATATCTTCCAATAATATCTCTGCAGAACTTGATATTAGTTTAGCATATGAATGATCCAAAAGTGGTGTGCTTGTGTATACTTGAGAGGTGCAAAAAAGATTAGATGGGTCTCTCTTTGTAATGTATGATATATGTGAGTTGATTTTTGGGTTCTTCTCTAGATAATTGAGAGGAATGTCAAAATCATTTCCTTCATTATTCAACACTTCATCTCCTACCACTTTATAGTCAGCTTTTTTATTAACCATTGAGTTGTTATTTATAAATTTCAAATTTTGATCTTTATTATTTTTAGTGGAATCATCAGCGAGATTGTTGATCTGTGCTTCATAATTCAGAATTTCAGAAAGAATTGTTGTAGTGTTATGAATCGGAGATTCGTCTTTCTTAACGTCAAGATTATCTTTCATTATTGATTCAGAACTTTCATTCTCGACAATGAAAAGTTGTTTGTTCTTAAGTCCTCTCTATTTTTCGTAAGAGAATAAATCAGTATCATCAATCAAGTGATTTCTTTTTGGTGGAGGTTTTGGATGACTATTTTCATTTTCTTCAACAGTTTCATTTTTCAGAGTGGGAGTGGACAAGAGCTCTCGCTGATGGTTGAAATGTTTCAACTTGGCAGCAAGCAGATTGCTGCTACTGTTCAGGCTGTGGAGGTGTTCGAGCACGAATCGATTCCCTGGACAGGGTAAACGAATGTGTTCAAACACTCTTTTCCGCAAGATAGCGAAATACCCTTCTTGATGAGCTGTTGAAGCATGTTTTCCAGCAACTGGAATTGCTGCAGCAGTCCACAATGGAAACTCCTTCGCGATACGTGTTAACTCCTTGACAAAGTCTGGTAAGTAAAAAGCGTTTACAGAATTGCCTGGCATGTCAGAAGGTGTAACCGATGCTATTAATTTTTTGATCCATTGATTGGTGCGTGTACCATTTTCGCCTTCTTCAAACGATTTGGACGTATTACCTTTCTCTTCTAGATACGATGTCATTGAAGCCTCAATATCACAAATAACTCTTTCCCTAACACTCATGTGACCCTCCAGCTCTTTTCTGGCATCTAAAACCGTCATTTTAAAAGTTGACGTTGAAACAAAATTGTCTTCATACGGCTGTAATGCGACGATACAAGTGAGAAGAAAAATTTGTTAGAATTCTTCTATGCTCTGAGTATCCACCATTAAAGCAACACAACGAACGAAAAAGTTCTTAATATATGGGTGATCTTTGTGTTTTAAGCATTTCCACCTTGCCACCAGAGCCATGAGATGAGCCACATCTATTCGGATGAGAGTATTAGCTGGTCGAGATTTTTTCTTGTCTGTCGTCCTTGCCCACTCGAAAACGTCATCTATATAATCTTTTAAACTCTTTCCATTGAATGTCAAACAGGAAGACATTGGTATTCCACGTTCATAATCAGACCATGATTCACCTGGAGCTATAGCTCCGAGCCGGACCCAGTATTTAACCCATAATTCGATAAATTCTTGGGTATGGATTTCTGTCAGCATTTGATGTACGCAGATAGTTTTGCCCTCAAATCTGATTGTGACCGTGTATAAAAAGATATGACCAGTCATTCTTCCTGGATAAATTTCAAATGCTTGTGCAAACCGGCCTGAAGCATCAATCGAGATTGCTGATGATGTTCCTAATACTCGACAGTATTCGTTGAAAACCTGTAACTGTTCCTGGGTGCAATATAGAACGTGGAATTTCATACAACCAATCTCGTGTATGGTATTTATATAACGAGGATCTGTTGACATTTTTTGGAGTGATTTAATCACATCATTTTTCTCATTGGGTTTCATGCCAGCGTTTTCTTTGTGCTTCTCCATCCTCGCTTGTCTGTAGATATAATTTTCCTGAACAAAATGTGGAACATCGTCTCCAAATTGCATATTATCCCTTAATAATTTATTTTGATAATTGGCAGCACTCTGCTTTTGCAATTTTTCTCCCACTTGCTTCCGTTCAGCTCCCCTGAGTGGTCTCTTCACATCTACATGGTAGTCTCCACGAGTGTCACGCGTTTTAATTGTAAATCTCAATCCGTTGCTGGTAGGTTCACTATTTGCTGTACCAATCATTATATTTTTGCACTTTGCTCTATCCTTGCAATAGGCAAAAAATTTCAAATAATATTTATCATCTTGAGAATTAAAGAGAGAGCGTACGTAGGACCACTTTGCACAGAATGCACAGCTAAAATTGTACCTTTTCTAGAATGCTCGAGTAATAACTGATGGCCATGTTTCCGTCTTCAATCTGTTTTTGCTTTTAGATTCATCTGGCTTAATTAATGACCATTCTTCACTCGTAAGTAAGAGATCGAAAGAGTCACAGTCCTATAGATTTTCATTTCGTATGTCCTCTGGAACATAATCATCGTCTGGTTCTGAAATACATAATTCTTCATGATCAGATTCTATTTCATCTATTTTATCTTCAATCAGATAAGGTTTCGTTTCCGGAGATGTACAAATTCCTTGATTACGTCGAGCTTGTGTTAAATTCCCTCGTTTGTCATACTTCACGTGTGTATAAACAGAACGAGGTAGCCACCTTCCATTTAAGTCTTGGTTCATTGTTTTCCATAACGTGTCTCCATATAGTGGAAAATCGTTTGTTGCAAGACGATGGATATATTTTTCGATCAATTCGATAACCTCTTTTTGAGACACGTTTGGTTTTCGACCCATGTTTGAATTGAAATTCTAGAAAAAAAGATATAAAATCTCTTATGCTCAAGGATTAATTTACACAGACACTTCACATTACATAAAAGAGAATTATATAATAATTTATATGAAAGAAATAAATCAAGGCGGGAAGAAGGCGAAATTTGTATAGATCTATAATTAAACCTTCCCTTCTTATATGTATTACTAAATAAACAACTAAATAATAAAACCTCTTTTATGGTTAATCTCCAGAGAAATTAATAGTTCAGTCGTTTTTATTATCGAAAGTTCAACTAATGTCACGAGTAGAGCGACAATCATCACGTAGAGCGAGTAGTTGGTTGTCTTTTGTTTTCTGAATAGCTTCGACAATGAAAATGGCACTATTTTCAAAAGTGGAAACGCGAAATTTCAAATGTTCTTTCAAATTTTTTTCTTCAATTGTTAAAATATTTTGGCAATATTGTGAACTCTAGTTCAAATGCAAAATTCCATTGAGAATATTTACTATAATTGTAATTTTCAACTAATAATGTAATTTGACGTGTAAGATAAAAAAAGGTTAAGTTCTATTGAAATTGTATTGAATAGACATGTATTATTTGAAAATTGTTTCTTATATGAACAAAAAACGATAAAAGGCCTATTCAATTTACCATTAGGCAGTGTAAATATAAACATTTTAGCAAAAATAACTGAGATTTTTTGGGAAAAATTACCTGAATCGCGCCATATCCGCACTATTATGAAGAGGATATAGAATATAAATAGGAGAAATCGTTTTTTCTCTTGGCTGCTGGATTTAATACCAGCCTCATATACTTTACTTAATTTTGTTCCTGCGACTAACTTTTTCAAGATCTCCGCTTCCAGTTGTAACCAAAAATTACAATTTTCCTGTAACAATGTATTATAAATTAGAACACTGAGAAAAATTTCTGAAATTTTATTTTAGTAATAAGAATATTTATGTATTATAATATGTTTCTCTTTTCTACACATACCTCAATTATTTTTGTGGGGTTTACCAAAGTTCTCACTATGTTTGAACAATAAAATTTGTAACGTACTCCCAATGAACAAACAACACCAAAGTGGAGAGTATTGTTGTCACTAACGGCGGCAAATGTAAGCCAGTAATTTCCACCGCTTTGTATAATAGCAGGGTAACAACATATCCATCTGCATAATATCTACTCCAGTTACATAGTTCTTTGTGATAGCCGTATCTACACCTTCTGCCAGCCTTGAATGTTTAACTTTCTGAAATCGAGATACACAATTGTAATGTTTTTATCTGCATTCCGTTTTCCTTTACATATAGAGCTATTAATCTCATGTAGAATTGAAGGAAATATACTATGTCCAAATATATGATTTCCATTATCAGATGTTTAAGATATTATAAGTAATTATCTCACTATCTTCTTTTGGACACAAAAGCAGCTGTAGCATTTACATGACCAACCTATATGATTTACACAAAGATGAAGACCTTATACTTTTTCAACTTACACATGTATTCGGATAGTCAATTTTCTCTCATTTGTGCCTGTTTACCATATCGAAAGATTTTCGTTCTTCAAAGTGGCTCTCCACGCATCCATAAAAGCACCTTCATATTTTCCTCGCATTTTTTTTTAGAAAACACTCCCAAAGTCTCCATCGCTCTGTAGGAAGACATTCAAGTATTGCTTGGTGTGGCAAGAGATACTTGTAGCGAGCACAGAGTCCTCGGGTAAAATTTGTAACCTGATTCTGAAACACACACGTACCGCAATGCTATGGACTTGCTGCAAAAGAGAGATCGCCTAAAAGCCAACGGCACAAATGCGACAATCCATTTTACTGAAACTATCATCGGTGCCGACCTGTCCATCGTGTCAAAAAAAAAAGATTGTATATAATACGCAACAGTTTCGGCTCCTCGGGATCGAGAGAGGCATGCGATTTCCGGCAATTCCGGCACGCTTACCTTCCACGTGGCGAACAAGCGTTTCATGCGCTGAAAAAACATATCCTTGTCCTTGTCGAGACTGTCGAGAGACTTGGCTCGGCGTATAATAAATTTTACTCCAAAATGGATTGGAGTAACACTGCGTGGAAAAATTACTCCAAAACCAACTCCAAGCCGACGAAGTGTAGCAGACTAAGGTTGTGTTTCGATATTCACTGTAAGTACTGAAAAAGTGATGACGTATGTAACATTATAAATTTTCAGTACAGTCAATATCGAAACATAGCCGTCATAGCCTGTCTACCAATAAAACATATGTACATAGAAAATTATGTGCACTTTATTGCACTATAGTGCAGACTCTAGTGCAGACATTAAAACGAAATATTGAGCTTTAATTAATTTTTATTAGAATAGAGTTGTTTTCCAAATAATAAAAATTATACCGACACTTTTTCCAAATGATTCTGGAGCGATTGGAAAAAAAAAATAATATTTTTTAGATACTTTCTGCTAATTATACGCTTAATTGATTTTAATTAATTGTGATTATTGCATGGTTTTCCAAACTCTGAAAAGTTTTTACCAAATATTTCCAAATGATTTCCAAACGATTGGATAAGATAATTTTCAATAATTTTTAATTTATTTGCCAACGTCGGTGACTGAGCAGCTACTTCGTTCCTGTTGAGCCACGTTGAGCGAGCCATGCCGAGGTGTGTCTATATCTATAGAATAGATTAGCCCTTGAGATCCTTAAGTAAATTGAGTATAATCCATTAGTAATCCTTGAGGAGGTTTAGTACATTAAATAGGCGATGTGTGCCGGGTATATATATTGCTCAAAAAAAATAAATTTAAGAGAGTTGTGGCGTCTGAACTTTGTCTGCCGGCGGCGTTTTTATTGATATCTACGCACGAATTAAGTCCCAGAACATGTGGAAGGAACCTTTGAATACCTTTCCCCGCTAAGGTCTAACCGAGAATGATAAGAATTGTCTATGTATATTAATATTGTAATTATTAAATAATAAATAAAATTTAAATTAATTCATAATTTTTAGTTGAATTCTACTATTCCCAATCAGCAGACAATGTTTTTTAAAATATTTAAAATACACAACAATAAATATTTAAAAAATATTGTTAGCTGATGCGACTTTTAATACTAAAAAATTTTATATAAATTTAATAAAAAAAGTAAAATTTTACAAATCTTTATCATAATAATTAATAAACATTTTCAAAATATTTATCATAATATTTATCATAATAATTAATAAACATTTTCAAAATATTTATCATAATATTTATCATAATAATTAATAAACGTGTTCAAAACATTTACCATAATATTTATCATCAATATTTTTAAAACATTTATGATAAATATTTATTATTAATCCAATCTACGGCCACAAAAATATTTATTAAATGTTTATGATAAATGTTTATAAAATATTAAAATAAATATTATAAATAATTAGTAAACGTTTTATAAATATTTTGTGCTATTTGGGATAGTTATAGTTCAAGTTACCAGTTGCAGTAAATAACTGTGGGGCGGTATGGGGTGGCCCACAAACGGGGGATTCAGCGCGGTGTCCCACAGGGGTCGGTTCTCGGACCGATCCTCTGGGACATCGGCTATAACTGGGTCCTCCGGGGCGCCCTCCTTCATGGGCTGGGTTTAGTGGCGTACGCGGATGACACACTACTCCTGGCCTGGGGGAAAGATTGGAGGAGCACCATTCGCCTCGCCGAGGTAGGCGTGGCACACCTGGTGGGGCGAATACGGAGGCTGGGCCTAAGCGTGGCTCCCCAAAAGACCGAGGTCGTATGGTTTGCCGGACCTCGGGTGAGGGGACCGATGCGCGGGGCCCAGCTCACCGTTGAGGGGGTCCGAGTCCCAATTGGGACCCAGATGAAGTATCTGGGTCTCATCCTCGACAGCCGATGGAGCTTCGTGCCGCACTTCCTGCGGATGGTACCCCAGGTGCGGGTGGTCTCTGCCAGTCTCGGCAGACTGATGCCCAATCTCGGGGGACCTGGAGGAGGAGCTCGCCGCCTGTATCTCAGCGTGGTCCGGTCCATGGCGCTATATGGCGCCCCCGTGTGGTACACGGACATGCTGGCCAGCCGCCGTGTAAGGGAACTCTTACAGAGTTCCCAGCGGGGCTTGGTCGTCCGTGCCGCACGGGGCTACCGGACCATCGCCACTAGGGCGGCGATGCTGGTGGCCGGGGAGCTTCCCTGGGCGCTCGAGGCGCGCGTATACGCTCACGCATATGAGGAGAAGCGTGCGCGTCTTCGGGCCCCCGGGGCGACCTGGACACCAAAGGAGCAGGAAGTGTGGCGCCTCCAAGCGAGGAGGCGCGCTGTCGAGGACTGGGGCGAGAGCTTGACCCTAGATGGGCCGGGCTCTCGCGTCGTCGGCGCCATCAAGCCCGTTCTTCTGGAATGGGTGGGCCGACGACGCTTCGGATCCCTCACCTATAGGCTGGGGCAGGTGCTCACCGGGCATGGTTGCTTCGGTGAGTTCCTGCACCGCATAGGCCGTGAGCCCACCAGTGTGTGCCACCACTGTGGGGCCCTGGTGGACTCGGCGGATCACACCCTGCTGGAGTGTCCAGCATGGGATGCTGACCGCCGGGTCTTACTTGGGGCCCTAGCCATTAACCAGGCTGACTTCTCCCTGGAGAGCATGGTACGCGCCATGCTCGAAGGGGAGGAGCCCTGGGCAGCCGCGCTCTTCTTCTGCGAGTCCGTTATCTCGCAGAAGGAGAGCGAAGAAAGACGAAGGGAGTCGGCCCCGAACGCCGACCCCTGCAGAAGGAGGAGACCGGGGAGAAGGGCCCGAGCATTTGCCCGGGTCCTCTGAAACTCCCCCAACAACAGTCGCGGGCTGGAGGGAGATACCGGCGAACGCGCCTGGCCCTTCAGCCCGTGACTGCTGGGAGCTGCAGGGATGGGGTGCGGGGGCACCCCATCCCATTGCACGCAGCTCCCCCGGTAGGGGAGACCGTTGCGCGGTGATCCCGCAACGGTCTCCAGTTAGGACGACTCTCTCTCGAGAGAGAGAAGGGGGCTCGGGGGGGCGCCCGTTGGAGTATGCCTCTGCAAGCCCGGGGCGCCCCCTCACGTCCCATGTAAAGGAGGATCACCATGGGGTTTTAGCCGGTAGGAGTCCGGCATAACCGCCTCCCTTCCCCCCGGAAGGGAGGGGTATCCATGAGGATTTCCCCATGTAAAAAAAAAAAAAAAAAAGTAAATAACTGTTGTGGCCTCCGAGCCATAAGTGGCCTCCGAGCCATAAGTGGCCTCCGAGCCATACCTGGTTCACGATCGGGCCGACTGGCTCGGTGACCAGGATGGCTCGGTGGCCATAATCGGGGGTGGCGGCCCGCGAGCCCTCCCTCTTTCTCTCGTTGAGAGGGGGGAGGGCTATGTGGCCGCGAGATGGGGCGAGACGGTGGTGATAGGGGTGTATGCCCCCCCGAGCCGCCGCCTCGCCCAGTTCGAGGAAATGCTAGAGAGGATGGGGCTGGTCGTCGACCGGTCCCGCCCCTCACCAACGATAGTCGCCGGGGATTTCAATGCCAAGCTGGAGGAATGCGGATCCCCGGCGACGTGTTTAAGAGGGGACTCCCTGGGGAATTGGGCCCTGGAACTAGGGCTCAATTTCCTAAACAGGGGGTCTGCGGACACCTGCGTGAGGCACAACGGGGGCTCCATAGTGGATTTCACCCTTGGATGTCCCCGGGCCTCGCGCATGGTGTCCGGATGGAAAGTGCTGGAGGGGGAGGAGACATTGTCGGATCACCGGTATATCCGGTTCCGAGTCTCCGATCCCTCCAGCGGCCGTCAGCGGCTCGCGAAGCGGACGAGCAGAATGCTGGCGGCGAGAGGGGGGGCCAGATGCCGTGCCGCTGGGCCATCGGGAAGCTCAATGTTGACTCCCTGATGGCCGCGGTCGAGACGGTGGCCCGGTCAGGAATATTGACCAGGCCGATGGCCAACGTGGACGAAGGAGCGGCGCGGCTGCGGGGCGTGCTCACAGACATCTGTGATGCAGCTATGCCCGCATACGCAAGGCCCCCCCCCCCCGTAAGAAAGGGGTGCACTAGTGGACGCCCGAGATTGCTCAGCTCAGACGTGAGTGCAATCGGGCGATCCACCGGTGCACCCACTACGCGCGCAAGCGCGTCCGGGACGACGACATTATGGCCTCGTTGTGGGACCAACGGCGAGATGCCAAACGTGCCCTACAACGAGCCATAGGCGAGTCCAAGGCCAGGGCTTGGGAAGAGCTGGTCAAGACGGTCGATCGTGATCCGTGGGGGCGCCCATACAAACTTGTGAGAAATAAATTTAGGGCGGCGGGCGCACCCCTAACGGAGAGTCTCGACCAGCAATTCCTCGAGACCGTGGTCACCACCCTGTTCCCTCCGGGGCCGGGGGAGGTGGCCCATCTCGGCGTCCCCCCTCCACCAGTACCTGACTGGTGGGGGAATGCGCACGAGGTCTCGAGGGAAGAGATGTTGGGGATTGTCAAACGGCTCCGGGCGAAGAAAACAGCCCCGGGCCCGGACGGCATCCCTATAAAGGCCCTGGCCTTGGTGTCAGGAATTTTGGTGGACGGCCTCCGGCACTTGTTCGGGAAGTGCCTGGAGGCTGGGCGGTTCCCCACCGCGTGGAAGGAGGCGAAGTTGGTGCTCCTCCGGAAGGAAGGTAAGCCCGAGGGGTCGCCCTCGGCTTACCGCACCATCTGCTTGCTCGACGAGGCGGGCAAAATGCTAGAGCGTATCCTAGCGGCTCGCCTCCGTGAGCACCTGTCCCGTGAGGGCCCCGATCTGGCCGACTGCCAGTTCGGATTCCGGGAGGGCCGATCTACCGTCGATGCTATTCGGCGGGTCCGTGCCCTCTCGGATGAGGCTGTCTCCCGTGGAAGGGTGGTGCTGGCTGTGTCATTGGACATAGCCAACGCTTTCAACACCCTTCCGTGGGAGTGTATACGTCAGGCGCTCCGGTTTCACCGGGTGCCGACGTATATGCAGAAGGTGATCGGGGACTACCTCCTGGACAGGGGTATAGGACGGACAGGCGTCTGGGACGCCAGAAAGGCCCTGAGGACCGCCATAACCCGGGCGAAGGCCGCGGCCTGGGAAGATATGCTCTCCGAGCTGGACCGCGACCCATGGGGCAAGCCATACCGCATAGTGATGAAAAGGCTTCGCCCATGGGCGCCTCCAGTCTCGGAGACGCTGGACCCCCAGTTCCTCCAAAGGGTGGTGGACACACTGTTCCTCACCCGGAGGAGGGATATCCCGGAAAAGTCCGGCCCTCCCCCAGGATGGGCGGAGGAACTGGAGGTGTCCAGGCATGAAATGGTCGCGGCCTTTGCCCGCATTAGAGGCAAGAAGGCGAAGGCGCCCGGGCCAGACGGCATCCATGCCAAGATCTGGGCCCGGGCATCGCCTATCGTAGGGGAGGCATTTCGTGCCATGTACACGAAGTGCCTCCGAGAAGGTAACTTCCCCAGGAGGTGGAAGAAGGCACGGCTTGTCCTCCTTAAAAAGGAGGGCAAGCCCGCGGAGAGTCCCTCCGCGTACAGGCCCCTCTGTATGCTGGATGATGCGGGCAAGATTTTTGAGCAAATAATCGCTAACCGCATCATCCGGCATATGGCCCGGAACGGTCCTGAACTGTCCCCCGAACAGTACGGGTTCCGAGAGGCGCGATCGACAATTGACGCGATACGTCAGGTTCGGTCCCTCTCGGAGTCCCTAACGGGGGACGGGATGGTGGCGTTGGCGATATCCTTGGATATCGCCAACGCCTTTAATAGTCTCCCCTGGGGCGAGGTGGTGGCGGCGCTGAGCGAGCACTTTCGCCTGCCGCCCTACCTCGTCGCCATTGTTCAGGACTATTTCCGGGAGAGGGAGCTGGAGTTCCGCGACAAAGACGGACTCCAGCAGCGGAGGGACGTGTCATGCGGCGTTCCGCAGGGGTCTGTTTTGGGCCCTCTGGTATAGAACGCCGCATATGACAAAGTGCTCCGTACGGCCCTCCCCCCCCCCGCTGCTACGTAGTCGGCTACGCCGACGACACGTTCATAGTAGCGGGGGGGACCTCCTGGGGAAGAGCAGTCGCAAACGGCGACTGGGCCGTGGCCTGTGTCGTCGGCCATCAAAGGCCTGGGCCTGAGGGTGGCCCCGGAGAAGACAGAAGCCATCTTCTTTCACGATGGCTTCTTCGGAGTACCGCCCCAGGCCTTCGTCCTGGTGGACAACACCCGTGTTCAGGTGGGTGCAACCCTGAAGTACCTTGGGTTGGACCTGGACGGTCGCTGGGCCTTCGCTGATCACTTTGACCAGCTGGCCCAGCGGTTGGGCAGGAGGGTGAATGCCCTCAATGGGTTGATGCACCCAACCTCCGGGGTCCGAGGGTGGGTGCTAGACGCGCGTACGCCCTCGCGGTCATGTCCGGGGCTCTGTACGGAGCCCCGGTGTGGTTCCGCGAGGCGTTGGCCAGCCGCCGCATCAAGAAGGTGTTGCACGACGTGCAGCGGCGGCTGGCGCGAAGGATAACGCGCGCGTTTAGCACCGCTCCCAACGCGGCAATCATGGCCCTGGCGGGGCTACCCCGGCGGAATACACGGCCGATGCCCTGGCGTGGACTTACGCCAGGGCAAAAGCCATCCGCCTTGAGGGGGGGTAGTTACCCCCAGGGCCGCCGTGTTGCTACGGGAGAGGGCCCGCCGGCGGGTGATGAGGTCATGGAAGAGGAACCTCATCGAAAACCCGCCGGCGGCCAAATCTCGGATCTTGGAGGCCGTCCTACCACACCTGGACGAGTGGGTGGGCCGCCCGTTTGGCGGCTTGTCCTATAGGACGACACAGGTGCTCACCGAGCATGGTTGCTTCGGTGAGTACCTGTGCAGGATAAGGAAGGAGCCGACGACACAGTGCCACCACTGTGGCGCCGCCCGGGACTCCGCGCGGCACACGCTGGAAGAGTGTCCAGCGTGGGAAGAGCTGCGCGGAGTCCTGAGGGCTGAAGTTGGAAATGACCTCTCCCTGCCCGCCATCATTAGTCAGATGGTCGGCAGGGAGAGCGCCTGGAAGGCGGTCTCCTCCTTCTGCGAGCGAGTCATGCTGCAGAAGGAGGAGGCTGAAAAGGTGCGGGAGCGTCAGCCTGGGGGCCGTATGCCCCCAGGCGATGCGAGGAACAGAAGGGGAGGCGGAGACGGGGGTCACAATTCCTCTCGGCCCCCGCCCCGTCCGCCCCGACGGAGAAGAAATGGCCCCCCGGCCCCGGAGTTCCACCGGGCGGCGGCGGGGCAGAAGAGCCTTGGCGGTCGCCCCCTCCCGCCCCACTATCGTGGAGGAGAGGGACGACGGCGACCGCCACGGGAATGAAGAAAGGGAGAGAACCTCCTCCCCTACGGCTGCCGGCCCAGCTTTTGGGACGCGCAGCCGCGGGAGGAGGGCCCCCCGCGCTAGTGAGCCTGACGAGGCAGATCTAGACTAACGGTCCGGGGGAGCGATCGCGCGCGCTACTACGCGCCATCGCTCCCCCTCTAGCGCCTCGCCGGGGTGCTGGTGGGGGAGTGAAAGGAACTTCTTCCTACCTCCGCCCTCCCAACACTGAGAAGGAGAAGCCGCCGCGCCGGACTAGTCCGGCGCGTAGGGGCCCGGGACATCTGGCCGGGGGGCCGGACTCCCGGGCTTTACCCCCGTAAACACCTCATGGGGAAGAGGCGGGGGAGGGCTGGTGTCCCTCTCCCCCGACCTGAGGCCGGCTTGGCCTCACGGCCCTGCCGGGGGACCAGTATCAGGGTCCCCCCGGCGTGCTGAGTCGGCCTCGGCCGACCGGTCCGGGGGGCTCCGGAAGCATGCTGCACGCGTTCCCGGAGTCCCCCAGTCAAGGACCAGAGCCGGACACCCGGAGGGGTTTTAGTGGGTATGCCCCCGTCGTCACGTCGACGGCGGGGGAGAGCCCCACATAACCGCCAGGCCTCCCCCGGGGCCTGGGGTATGCGGTAACGCATTTCCCCTCCGTCAACAAAAAAAAAAAGAGTAAATAACTTAGGCTGTCTCCCGCGGAAGGGTGGTGCTGGCTGTGTCACTGAACATAGCCAACGCCTTCAACACCCTTCCGTGGGAGTGTATACGTCAGGCGCTCTGGTTTCACCGGGTGCCGATGTATATGTAGGAGATGATCGGGGATTACCTCCGGGACAGTGGTATATGCTACCTGGGGCGGTACGGGGTGGCCCATAAACGGGGGATCCAGCAAGGTGTCCCGCAGGGATCGGTCCTTGGACCGCTCCTGTGGGACCTCGGCTACAACTGTGTCCTCCGGGGCGCCCTCCTTCGAGGGCTGGGGGTGGTGTGTTACGCCGATGACACACTACTCCTGGTCTGGGGGGAAGATTGGAGGAGCACCACTCGCCTCGCTGAGGCCGGGGTGGCGCACCTGGTGGGTCGAATACGGATGCTGGGCTTACGCGTGGCTCCCCAAAAGACCGAGGTCGTCTGGTTCGCCGGACCTCGGGTGAGGGGACCACCGCGCGGGGCCCAGCTTACCGTAGAGGGAGTCCGAGTCCCAATTAGGACCCAGATGAAATATCTGGGTCTCATCCTCGACAGCAGATGGAGCTTTGTGCCGCACTTCCAGCGGTTGGTTCCCCGAGTGCGGGTTGCGTCTGCCAGCCTTGGCAGACTGATGCTCAATCTCGGGGGACCGGGAGGAGGAACTCGCCGCCTGTGCCTCGGCGTGGTTCGGTCAATGGCGCTGTATGGCGCCCCCGTGTGGTACGCGGATGTGGCGGCCAGTCGCCGCTTGAGAGAGCTCTTACAGAGCGCTCAGCGAGGGCTGGTCGTCCGGGCCGCACGGGGTTACCGGACCATCGCCACTGTGACGGCGATGCTGGTGGCTGGGGCGCTCCCGTGGGTGCTCGAGGCGCGCGTGTACGCACATGCGTACGAAGAGAAGCGTGCGCGTCGTCGGGCCCCCGGGCTCCCTGGACACACAAAGAGCAGGAGGTGTGGCGTCTCCAAAAAAGGAGGCAAGCTGTCGAGGATTGGGGCGAGGGCCTGTCCCTAGATGGGCCAGGCTCTCGCGTCGTCGGCGCCATCGGGCCCGTCCTGAAGGAGTGGGTTGGCCGGCGACGCTTCGGATCCCTCACTTACAGGCTGGGGCAGGTGCTCACCGGGCATGGTTGCTTCGGTGAGTACCTGCACCGTATAGGACGGGAACCCACCAGTGTGTACCACCACTGTGGGGCCCGGGTGGACTCGGCGGATCACACCATGCTGGAATGTCCGGCATTGGATGCTGACCGCCGGGCCTTACTTCGGGCCCTGGACATCAACCAGGCCGACTTCTCCCTGAAGAGCATGGTGCGTGCCATGCTCGAATGGGAGGAGACCTGGGCGGCCGCGCTCTCCTTCTGTGAGTCGGTTATCTCACAGAAGGAGAGCGACGAGAGACGTAGGGAGTCGGCCCCGAACGCCGCTCCCTGCCGTAAGAGGAGACCAGGGAGAAGGGCTCGTGCCTTTGCGCGAGCCCACTGAAATCTCCCGATACAGCCGTGGGCTGGAGGGAGGAACGGGCGAGCGCGCCTACCCCTCTAGCCCAGGGCTGCCGTGAGCTGCAGGGATCGGGTGCGGGGGCACCCTATCCCATTGCACGCAGCTCCCCAGGTAGGAGAGACCGTTGCGTGGTGGTCCCGCAACGGTCTCCAGTCAGGGTGTCCCTCTCCCAACGAATGGGAGAGGGAAAGCGGCTCGGGGGGCGCCCGTTGGAGTATGCCTTCGCAAGCCCGGGGCGCCCCTCACGTCGCATGTAAAGGTGGGCCACCATGGGGTTTTAGCCGGTAGGAGTCCGGCATAACCGCCTCCCTTCCCCCCGGAAGGAAGGGGTATCCTATGAGGATTTTCCCATGTAAAAAAAAAAAAAGAGTAAATAACTTCCCCCCTCGACGGAGATCCACCTTGACGTAGTGAGGGGGCTCCCTCTTCCTCGAGTCGCCTCTGGGCGAGGAGAGGTGGAGGGCTAAGAGATCTCCACAGACGTTGGCATCCGCCTTTGCTAAAGGCCGACGCACCCCCCGAGGCGCTCTGCGCGGAGGGGTTCGTAGGGGTGTCGGCGGACCCACTGTGTCTGGGGGCGGCGTCGCTTGCGGCGCGCGTCCTGGCATGGTGGTAGCCGGCACCCCTGTTCGAGGTAGACGGGCCGGCGGGACCTCAGTTTAACTGAACCCGTCGGGCTGGGCCGTCTTTGAGCTGTCCGGACTTTAGTTCGCGGCAGAGTCAAGACGGCGTGATATGTCCCGGCGCGTGCATCGTGGGAAACTCTCCCCGGTGCATCGGGTCGGGACGGCCCTCGGGCCGCTCGGACATTTCCGAGGCGGGGCCGGGGGCGTACGTTGCAGGGAGCGACAGGCTTGGCTGCGAGGGGATCAGTCCCGGAGCAGAGCGTCTGCCGCTCCCACGAAGAGGACGGGCCGTTGGGACCCCGGTATTCTGGATCCAGCGGACTGGGCCATCTCCGGGCCGCCCGGAATTATTCCTAGGCAAGGTCGGAGTGGCGGAGGATGGTCCAGCGCGTGCCTCGTGGGAAACTCTCCCCGAGGTTGCGAGCTGGACCGACCCCTGAGTCCGCTCGGATGTTTGATTCCGAGTTAAAAAAAAAGGAGACTCAGGGGCGCTGTATAGTTGGCGGGTGTTTCTGCAAGGGGACTTGTTCCGGAGCGGAACGCCCGCCCCTTTGGTGTGGTGGACGGGCCGCTGAGACCCCGGTATTCCGGACTCAGCGGGCTGGGCCATCTCCGGGCCGCCCGGAATTATTCCGGGGCAGGGTCGGAGTGGCGGAGGATGGTCCAGCGAGTGTCTCGCAGGAAATTCTCCCCGAGGTTGCGGGCTGGACCGACCCCGGGGCCGCTCGGGCGTATTCCGAGTTAAAAAAAAAAGGGGCCCGGGGTGTACATTGGTTCGACGGCAGGCGGCGACCGTTTCCCGTTCCGAAGTCGCCTGTCGTCGGCCGGAGTGCCCTCTCCGCTGGATGGACCAGGGGGGGGGCGGAGCAGTCTGCTGGTCGCCACGGCGGGTAAAGTGGGGCCGGGGAGCGGCGACCCACATCCCAACCATTCGTGGGGTCCTCCCGGGATAACCAAGCCTTGGCAGGCGGCAGTGCTGGGCCCGCGAGGTCGAAGGCGCGGGAGCCCTGAAAAGCCCTCCAGCAATGGGGGGCCGAGTAGGGGCCTGGAGTCCAGCGGGGAGATAACCTCCCTCCCCCAGTGACATATGTCCACCCCCCGGGGGAACTCGGGGCCCGGTGCGGGTCATGTTTTCGGCCGGTGAGGGTATACCCTGGTGGACGGAGCCGCACTGCTCCCGGGAGAAGAAACAAAAATGCATTCTAATAAATCCAAGAAAAACAGGGGAGTCGCAAAAGAGAAGGCGCCGCCAGCGCTGTCCTCGTCTTCGAGTGAATCGGAGATGGGGGCTGCTAGCGGCTCTGAAAACGATAAGGTTAGGAGTCGGAGCCCCCTCCGCACCAGCCGTAGGAACCTCTCGGCTCCCAGGGTGGTCTCTGTGGAGCCCCTTCGCAATGTAAGGGTGGTCTTGGACAAGCAACCAGGACCAGTATGCAAGGTGTCAGCTCCGCCAGCGTCGACACCGGAATCTACGGGAGAGATCCCGGTGGATTCGACTGCGCCGGTTAGGGGCACTATGACCAGGTCGCAGGGCCCTGCGACATCCCAGGCGTCACAGGAGGATGCCCCGGTGGAAATGGAGGTTGTGGAGGTCCCCGCGGGGGCCTCTACTGCTCCTTCGTCACCGATCAAGAGGGGCAGGGGCCGGCCCCCCACGACCGGGGAATACACCCACATAGAAATTGACCTCCAGTGGATGTCCGTCGCCCTTCCATAGCTCCATGGGACGTCTATCTCCATGATGGAAGTCAGATGGACGTCCATTAGAAGTCCATGAAACCTCCATAGCTCCATGGGTTTTTACTTCCATCATGGAAGTTAGATGGACGTCCGTTAGAAATCCATGAAACCTCCATAGCTCCATGGAATTTTACTTCCATCATGGACGTCAAATAGATCTCCATTAGACATCCATCCAACCTCCATAGCTCCATGGAATTTTATTTTCATCATAGCAGTCAGATGGACATCCATTAGAAGTCCATGAAACCTCCATACCTCTATGGGATTTTACTTCCATCATGGAGGTTAGATCGACGTCCATTAGAAGTCCATGAAAGCTCCATAGCTCCATGGGATTTTACTTCCATCATGGAAGTCAGATAGATCTCCATTAGACATCCATCCAACCTCCATAGCTCCATGGGATTTTATTTCCATCATAGAAGTCAGATGGACGTCCATTAGAAGTCCATTAAACCTCTATAGCTTAATAGGATTTTACTTCCATCATGGAAGTCAGATGGACGTCCATTAGAAGTCCATAAAATTTCTATAGCTTCATCAGATTTTACTCTTATCATAGAAGTCAGATAGATTCCGTAAAGCGTATAATGCGCATGACGTTATCCTTGTTGATCACCAGAAGTTAAACAAGGATAAAATGTTATATTACGTACATCATGCGCTCTCTTTACGGAATTTCGTCATTATCTCTTTATCAAAACAATTATGCAACTAATTTGTTTATAACAATTATAACAACTATGACAATTAAAAAAGCGTCATATGTTTTTTTAGTAATTTTTCTCGGTGAATCGATTGCGCAATCAGTTCTCCTTTACAGTCAGTTTTGACAATTTGTTTATAACAATTAATTGCAAAATTAACTTTGGCAACGGGCTTTTTACGTCATTAATGTTTTTTCATGCTTCGATACTATTTCTAATTGTTGTTTTTTGACTGATTTGGCCATGGGCAGAAACAGGTTTTAATTATTTATATAATTTATATTAAAAATATCTAAGGCTAAATAAACAAAAAGTTAATAAGAGTGTTCGCGCGATACCAAGACGCCAGTTTCTTCTTGTTCAAATCAGCTTTACTTCAAATATAACTTTTTATAAACAATCTCACAAGTGTACGTTTAGCTCAGTGTTAAGATACTAGGTTATCGTTCCGAAGATCTTAGGTTCAAATCCCGCCGGCGCCGATGCGTTTCAAAAATTTATAAAATAATACGTAATTGTAATTAGTGAATTAAAATGTTATATGTAAAACAGTGAATACAGATTAAGCTATAAAAATAATAAAATCTGTTAAAAAAAAATTTTTTTTACCGTCCATGAGACGTCCACTGAAGGTCCGAACCTCCACGGTACACGTCCATTAATAATCTAAATAACGTCTGCTGAAACTCCATAAAGCCTCTACTAATAATCCACGTGACGTCGGTTTGTCATCCACTAAGGCTCTATGAACCCTTTATTAATAATCCACGTAACGTCTAATGGACATCCGTTTTTAACGTCTAATGGACGTCCAATGGACGTGCGCAATGCGGAACTGTGGATGTCTGGTGGCCGTCCATTGGATGTCCATGGGACGTCCACTGGAAGGTCCGAACTTCCACGGCAGACGTCCATTAGACGTCCATTGGAGGTTTTAGTTCTATGTGGGCATCGACTATGCCAAGGTCAAACTGGCTGCCGCCGAAGCCAAAGTAAGGGAGAATGAGGAACTCGCCATTGAGGAGTTCCTCCGAGCAACGGCGGAGAGAAGGAAGGAGACTGCTTTCTTCTCCGCCAAGCTAGCCGACCTGGGCATCACCGGGGAGGAAGCACGGAGAGCCACCCTGGTCCGGCGCCTTGAGGACGCCGCCGAGACTGGGAGAAAAGTAGCCACCACGTCGGGCAATCTTAAGGGCACCTATATAAAGGCCCTTAAAGAGATGGCCGACGGGATCCTAGAGGCCTCCAAGGAATTGGGGGCCCTATCACAGAGGAGGTCCGGAGACTGGAGAGAGAGACAACGCCAGCCTCCGCGAAGAGCTCGCGCAACTCAAAACTGAGATCGCGTCAGTCAAGCAAAGCCTCCTTAAGAGGCGTCCGTCCAGGAGAATAATGGACGACGACAACTCTTCGGACGAAGGGGATGCGAGAGCACTGACTCCGCAACCTCCCTGCAAAGCCAAAAGGCCTAGCCGGGGCGAGGAGTTGCCCGCGTCCTCCCCGGTACGAGAAAAGGGATCATGTGCAACCCCCCCTTCACTGGACATGGAGCTGTCTGGTGCTCCCCCAATGGAAGAATGCGTGGATGCGGTTCCTCCCCCCCAGGCCCCTGTCTCGGGGGACTGCAGGGAGGAGCTGATATTCAGCATCATGAGGCAGGTGGGTGGAATGGTGAGCGCGAAGCTCGAGGTCTTCGAGTCTCGCCTCCCGCGTGAGGAAATCCTCCCCACCCTTGCTTCTGCCAAGAAGAGTGCTGCCGGGTCAGTGGCGTCACCCCTGGTTAAGGGGGCGAAACCCAAACTGGCCCCATTGGCAGCCACCAAAGGCAACAAGGGGCAAAACAAGCCCCAGCCTTGGCTGATGCCGGTGCGACCGAGGGCTCCACCCCCCACTCCAAAGAAGCCGGAAGGTGTGAGCGAGTCTCGAGGCGACGACGCCCCGTCGTTCGCTGAGGTAACGAAGAGGGGAAGAAGAAAGAAGGGTGCAACCGTAGTCCCTACGGTCCCTCCTCCTTCTGCCAAGGAACGGTCCGGGGGGGTCGCCGCCGCAAATCGTGCAATGGGACCCTCTAATAATAAAAAAGGACCGCCCGCGGCAACGTCTAAATCGGCGTCGGCAGTAAACAAGTCGACGTCGGCTGCAGCCAAAAAGGCTCCAGCGACCAAGGGGGTTCCTCCTCAGAAACCTAAGGGGAAAAAGGGGAGAAAGGGGGGTAAAGCCAGGACGGCGGCTGACGTCCCCTCCGAAATGGAGGCAGAGCTTCCATACGCGGAGGTGATGAAAGCCACGAGGACTAGAGTGGACCTCACGGCCTTAGATATAGATCACCTCCGCATGCGGAGAGCGGTGACCGGGGGCATCATACTGGAAATCCCCGGCCAGGATAGTGCTCCCAAAGCGGATCGCCTCGCGGAGAAGCTGGCCGCCGCGCTGAGGGATAGCGGAGTCAAGGTCTCCAGGCCGGTGCCTAGAGCTGAGCTCAGGATCACCGGTCTGGACGACTCTATCTCCGCGGAGGAAGTGGCTGCTGCGATCTCGGTGGCGGGGGGTTGCTCCGCTGCCGAGGTGCAAGTAAGCGGGCTCAGACCCGGGGCTGGTGCACTCCGTGGGGCCTGGACTCGGGCTCCGCGGGCCGCCGCTGTTAAAATTGCCAAGGCAGCGAGGATACGCATCGGGTGGGTGATGGCTCGTGTTGAGCTGCTTGAAACCCGCCCGATGCAGTGCCACCGCTGCTTGGAGGTGGGGCACACAAGAAACAAGTGCCCCGCTGAGGTGGACCGCAGTGGTCTCTGCTACCGTTGCGGTCAGGAGGGCCATCTTGCCGGGACTTGTACAGCCCCGCCAAAGTGCCCAAGATGCGAGGCTCGCGGCCGCCCCTCCAACCATAGGATGCGGGGAAAGGCCTGCGTAGCAACCCCCCCCCCCAAAAGAGGGGCGGCCAGGTCAAGACGGCGGCCCCAGCCTCCGGCACAGCAGCGGTGGCTGCAATAGGAAAGGACTCGGGAAGGACGGCGGCCAGCACCGTCCCGCCTGCCGTAGCAGGGGGAGCTCCCGCCCCCCCGTCACCTATGGAAGTAGTCAGCCCGGGGGAGGCCATGGAGACCGGTAAGTAATGCCAGACACCGGTCTCCGCCTCCTCCAGGCAAACTTGAACCACTCCGCGAGGGCGCAGGATCTCCTGTGCCAGCATCTCGCGGAGTGGTCCATAGACTTGGCGATCGCCGCTGAGCCATATCTGGTTCACGATTGGGCCGAGTGGCTCGGTGACCGGGATGGCTCGGTGGTGATCATTGGCGGTGGCAGTCCGCGGGCTCTCCCCCTTTCTCTCGTTGAGAGGGGGGAGGGCTACGTGGCCGCCAGATGGGGCGAGACGGTGGTCGTGGGAGTTTACGCACCCCCGAGCCGCCGTCTTGTCCAATTCGAGGATCTGCTAGAGAGGGTGGGACTGGTTTTCGCCCGGTCCCGCCCCTCACCAACAATCGTCGCCGGGGACTTCAATGCCAAGCTGGAGGATTGCGAGTCCCCGGTGACTTGTTTACGAGGGGACTCCCTGGGAAGTTGGGCCCTGGAACTGGGGCTCAACTTCCTAAACAGGGGGTCAGTGGACACCTGCGTGAGGCACAATGGGGGCTCCATTGTGGATCACATCCTTGGATGCCCCCGTGCCTCGCGCAAGATGACCAAGTGGAAGGTGTTGGAGGGGGAGGAGACACTATCGGATCACCGATACATTCGGTTCGATGTCTCCGACCCTTCCAACGGCCGCCAACAGCAAGCCCAAGAGCAAGACAATGGTGGCGAAGGGGGGGGGGCCGGACGCCGTGTCGCTGGGCCGTCAGGAGGCTCAACATTGACCTCCTGATGGGCGCGGCCGAGTCTGCGGCCTGGTCGGGGATTCTGACTAGGCCGATGGCCGACGTTGACGAGGGAGCGGCGCGGCTGCGGGGCGTGCTCACAGACATCTGTGATGCCGCAATGCCCCGCATCCGAAAGCCCCCACCCCGCAAGAAAGGGGTGTACTGGTGGACGCCCGAGATCGCGCAGCTCAGACGCGAGTGCAATCGGGCGATCCACCGGTGCACCCATTATGCGAGCAAGCGCATCCATGATCCGGAGGTTCTCGCCTCGCTGAGGGACCAGCGGCGCGAAGCCAAAAGGTCCCTCCAGCGAGCCATTGGAGAATCCAAGGCCAGGGCCTGGGAAGAACTGGTCGAGACGGTCGACAGTGACCCGTGGGGGCGCCCATACAAACTTGTGAGAAACAAATTTAGGGCAGCGGGCGCCCCCATAACGGAGAGTCTCGACCAGAGGTTCCTCGAGACCGTGGTCACCACCCTGTTCTCTCTGGGGCCGGGGGAGGTGGCCCATCTTGGCGTGCCCCCTCCGACGGTGCCTGATCGGTGGGGGGATGCGCGTGAGGTCTCGAGGGAAGAGATAATGGGGGTAGCCAAACGGCTACCGGGCAAAGAAAACTGCCCCGGGCCCGGACGGCATCCCCGCTAAGGTCCTGGCCTTGGTGTCAGGAGTTTTGATGGACGGCTTCCAGCACTTGTTCGGGAAGTGTCTGAAGGCTGGGCGGTTCCCCACCGCGTGGAAGAAGGCGAAGTTGGTGCTCCTCCGGAAGGAGGGTAAGCCCGAGGGGTCACCCTCGGCCTACCGCCCCATTTACCTGCTCGACGAGGCGAGCAAAATGCTGGAACGCATTCTAGCGGCTCGCCTCAGAGAGCACCTGGGGGACGTTTCGGATCCCTTACTTATAGGCTGGCGCAGGTACTCACCGGGCACGGTTGCTTCGGTGAGTTCCTGCACCGTATAGGCCGAGAACCCACCAGTGTGTGCCACCACTGCGGGGCTCCGGTGGACTCGGCGGATCACACCCTGTTGGAATGTCCAGCATGGGATGTCGACCGCCGGGTCCTACTCGGGGCCCTGGGTATAAACCTGGCAGACTTCTCCCTGGAGAGCATGGTGCGTGCCATGCTCGAAGGGGAGGAGACCTGGGCTGCCGCGCTCTCCTTCTGTGAGTCCGTTATCTCGCAGAAGGAGAGCAATGAGAGACGTAGGGAGTAGGCCCGAACGCCGCTCCCTGCCGTAGAAAGAGACCCGGGAGAAGGGCTCGTGCCTTTGCATGGGCCCAGTAAAACTCTCGCCAACACAGTCACGAGCTGGAGGGAGGAACGGGCGAGATGTGCCTGGCTCTCCAGCCCAGGACTTCTGGGAGCTGCAGCGATCGGGTGCGGGGGTACCCTATCCCATTGCACGCAGCTCCCCGGCAGGGGAGACCGTTGCGTGGTGGTCCCGCAACGGCCTCCAGTTAGGACGTCCCTCTCCCGTGCCAATGGGAGAGGGAAAGGGGCTCGGGGGGCGCCCGTTGAGAGTATGCCTCTGCAAGCCCGGGGCGCCCCTCACGTCCCATGTAAAGGTGGACCACCATGGGGTTTTAGCCGGTAAAAATCCGGCATAACCGCCTCCCTTCCCCCCGGAAGGGAGGGGTATCCATGAGGATTTCTCCATGTAAAAAAAAAAAGAGTAAATAACTTCGCCCTGGCCTTGGTGTCGGGCATTCTGGTGGCCTTCGACACTTGTTCGGGAAGTGTCTGGAGGCTGGGCGGTTTCCCACCGAATGGAAGGAGGCGAGGATGGTGCTCCTCCGGAAGGAGGGTAAGCCCGAGCGATCGCCCTCGGCCTACCGCCCCATCTGCCTGCTCAACGAGGCGAGCAAAATACTAGAACGCATACTGGCGGCTCGCCTCCGAGAGCACCTGTCCCACGAGGGCCCCGATCTGGCCGACTGCCAGTTTGGATTCCGAGAAGGTAGATCAACCGTCGATGCCATTCGGCGGGTCCGAGCCCTCTCGGATGAGGCTGTCTCCCGCGGGAAGAAGGTGTTGGCGGTCTCATTAGACATAGCCAATGCCTTCAATACTCTCCCGTGGGAGTGTATACGGCAGGCACTCCGCTTTCATCGGGTGCCTGCGTATATGCAGAAGGTGATCAAGGATTACCTCCGGGACAGGAGCATCAGTTACCCGGGGCGGTACGGGCGACCCCGTAGACGGGGGATCCATCGTGGTGTCCCGCAGGGATCAGTCCTGGGGCCGCTCCTGTGGGACCTCGCGTACAATTGTGTTACGCTGACGACACACTACTTTTGGCCTGGGGGGAGGATTGAGAGAGCACCATTCGCCTCCCAGAGGTTGGGGTGGCACACCTGGTGGGTCGAATACGGAGGCTGGGCCTGCGTGTGGCGCCTCAAAAACCGAGGTTGTCTAGTTCGCCGGACCTCGGGTGAGAGGACCTCCGCGCGGGCCCAGCTTACCGTAGAGGGAGTCCGAGTCCCAATTGGGACCCAAATGAAATATCTGGGTCTCATCCTCGACAGCAGATGGAGTTTTGTGCCGCATTTCCTGCGGTTGGTTCCCCGAGTGCGGGTAGTGTCTGCCAGTCTTGGCAGGCTGATGCCCAATCTCGGGGGACCTGGGGGAGGAGCTCGCCGCCTGTACCTCGGCGTGGTCCGGTCAATAGCGCTATATGGCGCCCCCGTGTGGTATGCCGATGTGGCGGCCAGCCGTCGCCTAAAGGAGCTCCTACAGAGCGCTCAGCGAAGGCTGGTCGTGCGTGCCGCACGGGGTTACCGGACCATCGCCACTGTGGCGGCGATGCTGGTGGCCGGGGCGCTCCCGTGGGTGCTCGAGGCGCGCGTGTACGCTGACACGTACACAGAGAAATGCGCGCGCCGTCGTGCCCCCGGGGCCCCCTGGACACCAAAAGAGCAGGAGGTGTGGCGCCTCCAAGCGAGGAGACGTGCTGTCGAGGATTGGGGCGAGGGCCTGTCCTTAGCTGGGCCGGGCTCTCGCGTCGTCGGCGCCATCGGGCCAGTTTTGAAAGAATGGGTGGGCCGGCGACGTTTCGGATCCCTCACATACAGGTTGGGGCAGGTGCTCACCGGGCATGGTTGCTTCGGTGAGTACCCGCACCGCATAGGGCGTGAACCCACCAGTGCGTGCCACCACTGTAGGGCTTGGGTGGACTCGGCGAATCACACCCTGTTGGAATGTTCAGCATGGGATGTTGACCGTCGGGTCTTACTTCAAGCCCTAAATATTAGCCAGGCTGACTTCTCCCTGGAGAGCATGGTGCGTGCCATGCTCGAAGGGGAGGAGAACTGGGCGGCTACGCTCTCCTTCTGCGAGTCTGTCATCTCGCGAGTCTGTCATCTCTCCCCCCTGTCATAGGAGAGGGAGCTGCAGCCCCTCTTCCTATGGAAGTAGTAAGCCCGGAGGAGGCCATGGAGACCGGTAAGTAATGCCAGACACCGGTCTCCTCTTCCTTCAGGCTAATTTGAATCACTCCGCGAGGGCACAAGATCTCATGTGCCAACACCTCGCGGAGTGGTCCATCGACTTAGCCGTTGTCTCCGAGCCATACCTGATGTACGATCGAGCCGACTGGCTCGGTGACCGGGATGGCTCGGTGGCGATTATTGGGGGTGGCGGTCCGCGGGCTCTTCCTCTCTCTCTCGTTGAGAAGGGCTACGTGGCCGCGAGATGGGGCGAGGCGGTGGTCATAGGGGTCTACGCCCCACCGAGCCGCCGTCTCGTCCACTTCGAGGAACTGCTCGAGAGGGTGGGATCGGTCGCTGACCCGTCCCGCCCCTCACCAACAATAGTCGCCGGGGACTTCAACGCCAAGCTGGAGAAGTGCGGGTCCCCGGCGGCATGTCTAAGAGGGTATCCTTAGGAAATTGGGCCCTGGAGTTGGGGCTCAATTTCCTGAACAGGGGTTCCGCAGACACATGCGTGAGGCATAACGGGGGCTCCATTGTGGACTATACCCTTGGATGCCCCCGCGCGTCGCGCATGGTGTCTTCATGGAGAGTGCTGGAGGGGGAGGAGACTCTATCAGATCACCGATACATTCGGTTCGATGTCTCTGATCCTTCCGGCGGCTGTCAGCAGTAGACGCGTGAGCAGGCTGCTGGCGGCGAAAGGGGGGGCCATACGCCGTGCCGCTGGGTCGTCAGGAGGCTCGACGTCGACCTCCTGATGGCCGCGGCCGAGGCAGCGGCCTGGTCAGAGATACTGACCGGGCCGATGGCCGATGTCGACGCGGGAGCGGCGCGGCTACGGAACGTCCTAACGGGCATTTGCGATGCGGCGATGCCCCGCATCCAAAAGGGCCCCTCCCCCCGTAAGAAGGGGTTGCACTGGTGAACGCCCGAGATTGCTTAGCTCAGACGGGAGTGCAATCGGGCGATCCACCGGTGCACCCATTACGCGCGTAAGCGCGTCCAGGACGCGGAAGTAATGGCGTCGCTGAGGGACCAAAGGCGTGAAGCCAAAAGGTCCCTGCAGCGAGCCATCGGTGACGCCAAGGCCAGGGCTTGGGAAGAGCTGGTCAAGACTGTAGACCGTGACCCGTGGGGGCGCCCCTATCTCATCGTGAGAAACAAGTTTAGGAAGGCGGGCGCTCCTCTCACGGAAAGTCTTGACCGGCGGTTCTTCGAGACAGTGGTCATAACCCTGTTCCCTCCGGGTGCGGGGGAGGTGGCCCATCTCGGCGTGCCCCCTCCACCGGTACCCGATCGGGGAACGCGCGCAAGGTCTCGGGGGACGAGGTGCTAGGGATCGCCAAACGGCTCCGGGCTAAGAAAACAGCCCCGGGCCCGGACGGCATCCCCATAAAGGTCCTAGCCTTGGTGTCAGGAGTACTGGTGGACAGCCTCCGACACTTGTTCGGAAAGTGTCTGAAGGCTGGGCGGTTCCCCACCGCGTGGAAGGAGGCAAGAATGGTGATCCTCCGGAAGAAGGGCAAGCCCGAGGGATCGCCCTCGGCCTACCGCCCCATCTGCCTACTCAACGAGGCGAGCAAAATGCTGGAGCGCATTATAGCTGCCCGCCTCCGAGAGCACCTGTCTCAGGAGGGCCCCGATTTGGCCGACTGCCAGTTCGGATTCCAGGAGGGCGATCTACCGTCGATGCTATTCGACGGGTCCGTGCCCTCTCGGATGAGGCTGTCTCCCGCGGAAGAGTGGTGTTGGCTGTGTCACTGGACATAGCCAACGCCTTCAACACTCTTCCGTGGGAGTGTATACGTCAGGCACTCCGATTTCATCGGGTGCCTGCGTATTTGCAGAAAGTAATCGGGGATTATCTTCGAGACAGGAGCATCCGCTACCCGGGGCGGTACGGGGTGAACCGTAAACGGGGGATCCACAGTCGGTCCTAGGACGGCTCCTGTGGAACCTCGGATACAATTGGGTCCTCCGGGTCGCCCTCCTCACCGGGCTGGGTCTAGTGTGTTACGCCGATGACACACTACTCCTGGCCTGGGGGGAAGATTGGAGGAGCACCGTTCGCCTCGCCGAGGTCGGGGTGGAGCTTCTGGTGGGTCGCATACGGATGCAGGGCTTACGCGTGGCCCCCCAAAAGACCGAGGTTATCTGGTTTGCCGGACCTCGGGCAAGGGGACCACCGCGCGGGGCCCAGCTTGCCGTAGAGGGAGTCCGAGTCCCAATTGGGACCCAGATGAAATATCTGGGTCTCATCCTCGACAGCAAATGGAGTTTTGTGCCGCACTTCCTGCGGTTAATCCCTCGAGTGCGCGTAGTGTCTGCCAGTCTCGGCAGGCTGACGCCCAATCTCGGGGGACCTGGTGGAGGAGCTCGCCGCCTGTACCTCGGCGTGGTCCTGTCAATAGCGTTGTATGGCGCCCCCGTGTGGTACGCCGATGTGGTGGCCAGCCATCGCTTAAAAGACCTCTTACAGAGCTCTCAGCGCGGGCTGGTCGTCCGTGCCGCACGGGGTTACCGGACCATCGCCACTGTGGCGGCGATGCTAGTGGCCGGGGCGCTCCCGTGGGTGCTCGAGGCGCGCGTGTCCGCACATGCGTACAAAGAGAAGCGTGCGCGTCTCCGGGTCCCCGGCTCCCTGGACACACAAAGAGCAGGAGGTGTGGCGCCTCCAAAAAAGGAGGTGCGCTGTCGAGGATTGGAACGAGGGCCTGTCCCTAGATGGGCCGGGCTCTCGCGTCGTCGGCGCCATCGGGCCCGTTTTGAAAGAAGTGGGCCGGCGATGCTTCGGATCCCTCACATACAGGTTGGGGCAGGTGCTCACCGGGCATGGTTGCTTCGGTGAGTACCCGCACCGCATAGGGCGTGAACCCACCAGTGCGTGCCACCACTGTAGGGCTTGGGTGGACTCGGCGAATCACACCCTGTTGGAATGTTCAGCATGGGATGTTGACCGTCGGGTCTTACTTCAGGCCCTAAATATTAACCAGGCTGACTTCTCCCTGGAGAGCATGGTGCGTGCCATGCTCGAAGGGGAGGAGACCTGGGCAGCCGCGCTCTCCTTTTGTGAGTCCATTACCTCACAGAAGGAGAGCGACGAGAGACGTAGGGAGTCGGCCTCGAACGCCGCTCCCTGTCGCAAGAGAAAACCGGGGAGAAGGGCCCGGGCATTTGCCCGGGTCCTGTAAACTCTCCTCACAGTCACGGGCTGGAGGGAAGAACGGGCGAGATGTGCCTGGCCCTCCAGCCCAAGACTGCTGGGAGCTGCAGGGATCGGGTGCGGGGGCACCCTATCCCATTGCACGCAGCTCCTCGGCAGGGGAGACCGTTGCGTGGTGGTCCCGTAACGGTCTCCAGTTGGGACGTCCCTCTCCCACGCCTAATATGAGAGGGGAAGTGGCTCGGGGGGCGCTCGTTGGAGTATGCCTTCGCAAGCCCGGGGCGCCCCTCATGTCTCATGTAAAGGTGGACCACCATGGGGTTTTAGCCGGTAAGATTCCGGCATAACCGCTTCCCTTCCCCTCGGAAGGGAGGGGTATCCATGAAGATTTCCCCATGTAAAAAAAAAGAAAAATAAATAACTTCACCTAGGTTAGTGTAAATACCCGCACTCAGTTCAGTATAAAAATACACACTCCGAGCAAGTGCGCCTAGTAACAAAAAGTTACCAGTCCCTGGAACGGGGCGAGTGCACGCCAATCGAATTCGCTATTTGATTCTGTCCACGGGGAAATTTTTCAAACTGAAAAGTCGCTATCTTTCTACATACTTACAGTTCATGATTAACGTAACGACCAATGAGCTCGAGGGGAGGGTTCCGATAGCGCACATCCCGATAGCCCACCAACCAATCATCCTGACATATCTTACCCAACTTACGGAAAATCTCTAGGCATCTGCCATTGTGAGTGGTTTGTGTGCTATCGGGACCTGTCGAAGCTCGTGTCGTTTCATTAATGACCTAGTTTACACCGAACACTTGACACGCATACTAACAAGTAACTTTCTATTAAATTGTTTTAATTTTGACAATACGTGTAAATTTATACGTGATATCTATATTTAATTAATCATCTTGATTCATATTGTACCAGCTTAATATACTATTCATTAAATTTATTACCGAAATTAAGATAATTGAATAAAAAGTTACTAAATATTACGCGTATCAAGTATTCGGTGTAAACCTTTGACTATATAAATATGGACTGCTAGTACCCCTCCACTTTCCTATGTTTTCGTGTAAGAAAGATCTGCAACGCTTCCATCTCCTAAGTGGCAGAAATGTGAAACAAAAAAGCGAGACAGCAATAGTAGAAAATCAGAAAAGAAAGAGACGGAATACAATATATCGCTTTGAATTTATACGTTTACTCCAAAATATGCGATAATATTTCTGTAAAATAAGAATTAATTTTACTAAATTAAAAGAAAATAAATACAAAATGTACATATTTTATTATTAAAGATATATTTAAAAAAATTATGTAATTAATATATATATATATGCATATATATATATATATAAAATAATACTTCCGTTTTCGGAGCAAGTGGGGATAGAAGCGTGCAAGTATCGGTGTGCATTATAGAAGGCAGAAAGTGAGCGGAGTGAGAGAGTTGGAAAAGTGAGGTGGGCGAGGAGGTAGTGCGAGTGGAGTAGAGTGGTGGAGTAAACGGAGTATGAACGGGGTGAGTGATTGAGAGAGAGAGAGAGCGAGAGAAAATTTGAGTGAGAGTGAGAGGTTAGGAAGAGAGGTAAACGCGAGAGTGGTGAAGAGAAGTGGGAGGCAGGAGGGAAAGAGGAAAAGAGCGCGAACGCACAGGCGCGGAATAGGAAAGAGTATAGAGTGGCGCGCGCTGCGCTGCGGCGGAAAGAGAAAGGCGAGTACGCATCAGCAGAGTGTGCGAGGCGACATAGAGAGGAGACTCGGAGCGGAAACGTAGGAAAGGGACAAGAAGAAGGAAAGGTAAAGTAGGAAGATGGAGAAAGAGGGAACAGGGGCAGGGAGGAGCGGAAGAGGAGGGAGAGGGGGAAGGGAACGTACGGGGAGTGTAGGTATACTGGATTTGTGGAAAAGGAAGAGGGAATTGGAGGAGGAGGGAGGTGAAGAGGAGATAAGTCAAACAGGAAGGGAGGAAGAGCTGGAGTTGTTCAGCAAAAGTAAAAAGACGCCGAGATCACCGTGTAAGGAGGGAGAGGGATTAATGATGATGGGAATGGTAAAGAAATGGATGGAAGAGCTCAAGGGAAAATGGGAGAGGATGGAGGAGAGAATGGAGGATAGGATGACAGTATTAATGGTAGAGCTGGAAAATATGATGAAGAGGGAGGAGGCTTGGGGGGAGGAGAAGAAGAGGATGGAAAAAAGAATAGGAGAGTTGGAGAAAAAAGGGGAGAAAGGACAGGGGCAGGAGGGGAGAAGGCAAAAGATAGAGGAGCTAGAGAGAAGATTGAAAAGATTGGAATGCGGAGGAGGGGAAGAGAGAGGAAGAGGAGATACAGGAAGGGCGGAGATAGAAGAAAGGGTGAGAAAACTGGAAAGAACAGGGGAAAGGGAGGAGAGATTGAGGAGGAGAAGGAACGTGGTGGTGAAAGGCGTTAAGGGGGAGGAGGGGGACGTGGGGGGAGAATTAGGGAAATATTTAGACAGATAGGAGCGGAAGTAAAGGTGGAGGAGGTGAGGGAGGTGAGGGCGGGAAGGGGAGATTGGGGTGGCCTGGTGGTGGTCAAGCTAGGATCGGAAGATGACAGGAAGGAAATTATGAGGAAAAAGAGAGGAGAGAGAGGAGGGAGAGAGATTTGGAAAGGAGATGATCTAACGTGGAAGGAAAGGCAGAACAGGTGGAAGTTTAGAGAGATAGTAAAAGCAGAGGAAAGGAAGGGAGCAAAGGTTTGGATAGGAGAGAATAAGGCGTTGGTAAATGGGGAATGGTGGTTCTGGGATGAAGAGGAGGAAGGGATAAAAAAGGGGTGGGGAAAGAAAGGGATGAAAATAGGAAAGGAAAACGCGGGGGAAGCGAGAGAGAGGGCTTAGAAAGGAGTGGAAGGGGGATAGGAGAAGGGGCGACAAAGGGATGGCATTGGAGGAGAGGTGCGGGAGAGAGAAGGAGAGAGGAGGATGATGGGAGGAGTAGAGCAATGAAAGTGGGGTTCTGGAATGTGACGGGGGTAGGAAACAAGGACGTGGAGTTTTGGAGAGCGATTGCGGAATGGGATATAGTGATCTTATTGGAAACGTGGCTAGAGAAAAGAGGGTGGGAGCGAATAAAAGAGAGGCTGCCTCGGGGGTATAGATGGGAGGTGCAATTGGCAGGGAGAAGGAACAAGAAGGGGAGGGCGGTGGGGGGAATGTTAATGGGGATAAGGAAAGAGATAGAGGTAATAGGAGTGGAAAACGGAGAGCTAATGGAGGGCCTGATAGTAGGAAAAGTACGAGTGGGAGAGGAGATATAGAGAATAGTGGGGGTTTATAGCAATGGGGACTTAAAGGAAAAATGGCAGATAATTGAAAATTGGGCAGAAGAAAAGGAGGAGGGGGTGCGAACAATGATAGGAGGGCATTTCAACGCGAGAACCGGGGAAATGGGAGGATGGTGGGAGGGGAGAAATGAGAGAGAAGAGGAAGAGAGGAGAAGATCAAAAGACAAAAAGGTGAATGCGGAGGGAAGATTTTTGGTAAGTAAGTTGGAGGAGGTGGGATGGTATATATTTAATGGTTGCGGGAAGGGGGATGAAGAGGTTGAATGGACATATTCAGGGGGTCGAGGGGACTCGGTTCTGGACTGTGACGGGGGGGGAGGAGGTTTGGGATAGGGTGGTGGGAGTGAAGGTGGAAGACAGGGTTGAATCGGACCATTTTCCGCTGGTGGTAAGGATTAAGGAAAGGGGGGAGAGGAGGAGGAAAGAGGGGAGGGGGAAGAGGAAATGGAGGTGGACAAAGGAAGGAAAGAAGGAATTTGGGGAGAGAATGGAGGAGGTATGGTAAAGAAGGGGGACCGAGACAATATGGACTGGGAAGAATTGAAGAAGGAGGTACAGGAGATACTGAGAGGGGGGCAGAAGGAGGAGAGAGGAAAGAAGGGAGGATGGTGGGATTCGGAATGCAAAGAGAGTAAAAGAAGGGTGAGAAAAGAGCTGAGGGAGTGGAGGAGAAAAGGGGAGGGGGGGAGAGGTATAGAGAAGCGAAAAGAGAGCATAATAGGTTGTGTCAGAGGAAAAAAGAGGAAGAAAGAGAGAGGTGGGCAGAAGTAGTGAAAAGGGCGAGATCAGAGGGGCAGGTGTGGGAGGTGATTAATAGAGAGAGAAGGAAAAGGAGGAATGTGAATGAGGGGATTGGGATGGAGGATTGGGTGGAGTATTTTAAGGGACTGCTGGGAGGAGTGGAAAAGAGAGTAGTGAGAGGGACAAGAAGAGAAAAGAGAGAGGACGAAAGAAAAGTAGAGGAGCTCTCAAGGGAGGAGATAAGAAGAGCGACAAGAAAGATAAGAGATGGGAAGGCAGCAGGGGGGGACGAGATTCCGAGCGAGGTGTGGAGGTACGGAGGGGAAAAACTAGAGGAAGCGATATGGAAGATATGCGATAGAGTATGGAAGGGTGAGGAGTGGATCGAGGACTGTAGTGAGGGTATGATAGTCCCGATAAGGAAGAAGGAGGAGGGGGAAAGGGTAGACGACTATAGGGGGGTGACGTTAATGCCATCACTATATAAGGTATACGCAACGGTAGTAGCAGATAGGGCAGAGGGGGAGGTGGAAGAGGGAAATAAAGTGCCACAGAATCAAACGGGGTTTAAGAAAGGAATGGGGACAATGGACAACATATATGTGCTGAACTACTTGGTGAACAGGCAGCTTAGCAAGGAGAAAGGCAAATTGGTGGCCTTCTTTGTTGATCTGAAGGCCGCGTTTGATTCTGTGGACAGAGAGGTGTTAGTAAGGGCGATGAGGGAGAGGGGAATTAGCGAGGGGACGGTATGGAGATGTGAGGAGATGATGAGGGAGACCAAAAGCAGGGTGAGGATGGGAGGGGATGTAAGCGAGGTTTTTTGGACGGGGAGGGGGGTCAGACAAGTGTGCCCGCTAAGTCCAGGACTATTCAATTTAGTGACGGCGGACTTGGAAGACAACATGAGGAAGGGACTATGGGGAGGGGTAAGAGGGGGGGAAGGTGTACACGTTAGCATACGCTGACGACATAGTCCTATTGGCGGAGGATGAGAATGGGATGAAGGCGATGATGGCGAGGTTGGAAAGGTATATGAGGGGAAAGGGACTGGTGGTGAATGGGGAAAAATCGAAAATAATGAGATTCGGAAAGGGAGGGGGGAGAAGGAAGAAGGTAAGGTGGAGATGGGAGGGAAAAGAGGTGGAGGAAGTTAGAAGTTACAAGTACCTGGGGTACATATTTCAGAGAAACGGGGGGCAGGGGGAACAAGTGAGGGATAGGGTAAAGAGGGGAATAGCTGCAATGGGACAAGTATGGAGTATAGGGAAAAGAAAGTTTGGGAGAGATTGGGGGAAGCGGGTATGGATGTTTGACACTTTGGTATGGTCGGTGATGGCATATGGGGTGGAAGTGTGGGGTTGGAGGGAAAGGGAGCGAGTGGAAAGGGTGCAAGAAAAGTATTTAAGATGGCTGCTGGGGGTAAGTTGGAGGACGCCGGGATACATGAGGGAGGAGCTGCAAAGGGAGAAATTGAGAACGAGGGCGGGCAGAAGGGCATGGGGATTTGAAGGGAGGCTGGCGGATGGGAGAGGAAATGAGTTAGCGAAGAGATGTTGGGAGGAAATGAGGGAGAGAATAAAGAAGGGGGGAAAGCTGTCGGAGTGGGAGAAGGAGAGGAAAAAATTTTTCGAGGAAAAGGGTGCGGGGATGAAGGAAGTGGAAGAGAGAAGAGAGGAGGGGAGATTTGACTTTAGGGAGGTAGAGGAGAAAGACAGAGAAGAGCAAAGGAGGGAGAGATGGGACAGAATTGTGGGATCGAGGTATAATAGGTGGTTTAAGAAAGTGAAGGGAGAAGGGATTCCGGAATATTTAAAAAAAGGATGGGCGGAAAGCAGATGGGCAAGGATGGCAAGGTATAGAATGGGAGAGGGGGTGAGAGAGGGGGTGTACTGGGGAAAAGAGGAAGACAGATTGTGTAGGATGTGTGGAGGGAAAGTGGTGACTTGGGAGCATGTGTGGGAGGAATGTGGTAGCTGGGTGGTAAGGGGGGACATGGGAGGAGTGGGTGGAGAAAGTATTGGGAGAGGGGGGGAGGGGGAGGAATGGGTGACGAAATTAGAGAGATTTAGGGAAGGGGGTGGATCGGAGGTAGGGACTGTAGAGGGGAGGGGGAGAGTGAGTGAGTGAGAGAGTGCTGCCTAGAGGGGAGGCTGAAAATGTAAATATGTAAATATGTAGATTCGAGTAAGGAGGAATGTAGAGGCACGATACTGGCGACGAAAACGAAGGTCCCGTGTGTGTGTGTATAAGGAGAGCGATAGGGGAAGATAGGATAGGATTATGATAAGTTTAAGAAGTAGAGATAAGAATAGTGTATAAGATTAGAATTAAGTATAGAGTAAGAAAGATTTGTAACCTAAAAAGGAACGAATAAATCAACTAACTAACTAACTATATAAAATAATAAAATATATAAAGCAAAAAATAGAAAGTAATTAAAAATAAAAACAAATAAGTGATGTCATATAAATAAAAAGAAACCTCATTAGAGAACCGTCATTTTCGGATAATAAAGTGTACAGTATAAATTATTGCCCGCTGAAATTACAGTTTTAATTAAATTACGTTTTATGAAGTCTTTGTGTTTATTCAACGTATAATTTTACCTTCATAAGCTAATTTAACGTTTAAATAATACGTAATAATTAATTTTATTATTACATATTTATGATTTTCTAATATTTCTAGATCTTTAATATGTGTGTCAAAGTTCATAAATAATTTATCTAATCTTACATTTCTTAATGTTTCTTGAATCATTGTAGGGATTATATTTTTTATTTTTAATTTATTTTCTAATTTAAAAAAATTAAAAATTTTTTCCCAAACAGTTACTATTTTATAGGTGTCAATTCTTGGATATTGCACAAATATTCATTACTGTCGCGATAAAAGCCACCCACCACACCATATGTTATTTTATATTGGAAATCGTCGCTTAGGAGATGATGGCGCTGTAGATGTTTCTTACAGCCTAAAAGAGCCAACTAGCAGTCCATATTTATATAGTCAAAGGTGTAAACAAAGCCAATCATAAACTGCAAGTATGTAGAAAGTGGTGACTTCTCAGTTTGGAAAATTTCCCCATAGACAGAATCAAAGTCCTTGGGTATATAATCGTGAGCTAAAAGGTTGCAACACATTTTCTTCGATGGTTTTTGGAATGTAAACTTGCTCGTCGATAGGCGAACGTAATTGGTTGGATCCACAGGTAAGAACCAATGACGTTCGCCGTTCGATGCGCAAATCTACATTCCAAAAACCATCGAAAACATGTGTTGCAACCTTTTAACTCACGATTGTACAATCGTGTTCATTATAGTTGCGACACTTTTTCTTTGATGGTTTTTGGAATGTAGCCTTGCTCATCGAGCGGCGAACATAATTGGTTGGCTCCACAAGTAAGAACCAATCATGTTCTCAGCTCTTGTTTTAGTTGCGTTCAGAGACGCATCTAAGAAAAAGTGTCGCAACTATGATGAACACGACTGTACAGTCGTGAGCTAAAAGGTGGCAACCATTGAACTATACTCTAAAGGGCCTCGCACATGAAATACATAACATAACATAAGCACAACATAAGACCGATAGACCAATGAGTATCCAGCATAAAGTCGCCATATTGATTTACATAAGATTCCCATTGGTCCAGAGGCCTTATGCTACGCTTATGCTCTGTTATGCATTTCATGTGCGAGGCCCTTAACTGGAATGGCACTGCCATATAACGTCCGTAAGCGGAAAACGTGATAGAAATAGCATGATGCGAGGAGCCACCTCTCTTTTTCTAAGCGTTCTCTGCATGCGTCAGCATTCACCTTAGGCTCAATGCACACAAGACGCATCAAAGCGTTACGCGTGGCAAATAGCCAATCATTCTTTTGCTTTCTTATTTCTTGTCATAAAAGCAAAAAAATGATTGGCTACCTCACCACGCGTAACACGTTGACGCGTCCTGTGTGCATTGAGCCTTACATTTCTACTCAAAAGTTAAATTTCTTTGTTTTCATGTTGATACAGCATGTAATGGAATTCGTGGAAACGAGGAAGAAATTAACTTTTACTTAAAAAGTTACTTAAATACTTAAAAAAATATAATACAATTTTGCTTTTGTTTATTTATGTATGTCACTCAAGTCGCTCGTTTATCTATTCTCATGTGCCGGTACTGCAAAACTTTCTAACGTGACTGTACTGACAAAGAGAGGTGGCCCTTCGAAATGGCTTTCTCTCGTCACATTTTCTGGTGGCTAGTGCCCATTCCAGTTAGAGTATAGTTCAATGGTTGCAACACATTTTCTTCGATGTCATCAATCGGCAAACGTAATTGGTTGGATCCACAGATAAGAACCAATTACGTTCGCCGTTTGATGAGCAAGTCTACATTCCAAAAACCATCGAAGAAAATGTGTTGCAACCTTTTAGCTCACGACTGTACTTAAAATGTAGATGTTGTTAAAAAAAATAAATATAAAGTGTAAAAATACTTGAAATTTATTATCTTTAACACAAATCACTGTTACAATAAACACTGTTGTTATAAACATAAAATATAACAATTTAGACATACACATAAGCTCATTCTTATAACTTTCTAAATTTCTTTTAATCCAAGTTTAAAAAATTTGAAAAAACAATTATCACAATTTTCATTAATACAAAGTCTCAATCTTACCTTTACGTTCTTCCTTTTTTAAGTAGCTTCGAATTTCTTCGATTTACCGATTATCTCTGATTCACATATAAATACAAATATAAATACGTCCCAGTACCGGAATCGTAGCCATATTGAATCTCAAAATTTGGACCTAGTCCTGATTGGTCTAGAGTAAAGTCCTATTTAAAGAGAGAAGCGACATCGAACCCCCACCACAACTTTCAGTATCCAATTGAGTCCTCCACCGCCATTTTGGGACTGCTCTAACGTCATCAAACACCATTCGTATCCATTGAACTATACTCTGGGTGTTTACGATAACTAATCGGATCTTGGATTGGATTGAACAATGGTACTCAACGTAGGTATAGAAAATTTCCCTAGGCTAATCGGATTGATGATTGCTGTCTCAAATGTAATCCGATTGATGACGAAAGCGTGGAGACCGAGAAACATGCTTGAAAAGTAAGTCTCTTTATTTTTTTAAATAATAACACAAAAAATCAAAGATAAAGTTAAAAAGAATGATTTAAATTTAGATTTATTGTAATTTTTTTGTCTAAACACTGGATTTCGTTTAAATTTCTGTTTGTAAAAATTAATTAATCTATTCTAAAGTTTGTGGTTATATCGGAAACAAAACAAAATTAATAAAACAATTATTAATTATTAGGTACACCCAAGGACTTTGATTCTGTCCATGGGGAAATTTTTCAAACTGAAAAGTCGCTATTTTTCTACATACTTACAGTTCATGATTAACGTAACAACCAATAAGCTCTAGTTGTTTCAGGAATCATGAACTGTGAGTACGTAGAAAGTGGTGACTTCTCAGTTTGGAAAATTTCCCCATGGACAGAATTAAAGTCTTTGGGTGTACATATTAAAGCATATAATCCGTTTGTTTTCTGTTCCTGAACTCTCTAAATAAGTGTACACTTAAAATGAAATAGATAGATATTTCAAAGTTAGCGAAAGCAAGAAGGAACGTTCCAGTGCAGTCTAGTGCAGGAATAGAAAACAAGCCTAATATTTCAAGCATATCATATAGAATTTCTGTTTATTATAAACTTAGTAAAAATAACTTTGAAATTATTCAACTACATTATACATTAATCAATATTAATTTATATGTTAAAAATCAATAATGTCTCTGAAAATGTTTTTTTTATTCTTTTCCAGACCGTAAATAAAGTTCAACTCCAAGAATAAATAAAAATTACTGGAAAATGGATTGACATGAAAAGGGCATTATTGAACAATATCAATTTGTGCTAACTTAAAATTTGTAAAATCTACTTTTCTTTATTAGTTGTTTATTAGAGACTAATAATATAAAAATGGAATATACGCATCATATATGCATACAATTATTTTAATTTTATTTATGTATATTCCGTTCTTGTTATATTCCGTTATGTATATTCGTACGGGCTGAGCAACTGAAATTTGTTTCATAGAAGCGACACGCTTAAATATGGATGAGATAGATGAGATGGATGAAATTATTGCAACAGTTGTTCATTGTCGTAAAATTGCTATTGCATTATTTTTAATTATTGAAAAATTGCGACAACAAAATAAATATCGCCGACGTTTATGGAGTCGACAGTCAATACATTCTTTAATGCCTTACTTTTACTGTGCTTATTATGGTAATTTGGTGTGTTTATCGCATATAAACATGGTTCCTATTAGTAGGCCTCTATTAAACATAAAATACTTTTTTTGGACTATTTTGAAGTCTTTTCATTTTTGCACGACGTCATGTTTGCGAAGTGAATTCACGTTTGAACTTTGACAACACTTCGACAGTATAACCTGGTATAACCCAGTATAACCTATACAGACTGCGTCCTGATTGGCTTTCACAATAAACCAGTACAGAATCACGTAAGAAAAATAGGACATGAACTATTACGAAAATCCAATACGCGAGCCAGTAGCGTAGCCCGTAAGCTACCCATTTCCAGTACGGGAGCACGTAAGACTGCCAGTATAGGAGCACGTAAGCAATCCTGTAAGAAAAAACGTATCGTCTGCGGCAGGCTTTACTTTTCAAGCATGCTTCTCGGTCTCCACGCTTTGTCATCAATCGGATTACATTTGAGACAGCAATCGTCAATCCGATTAGCCTAGGGAAATTTTCTATACCTACGTTGAGTACCATTGTTCAATTCAATCCGAGATCCGATTAGTTATCGTAAACACCCTCTAACTGGAATGGGCACTAGCCGCCAGAAAACGTGACGAGAGAGAGCCATTTCGAAGGGCCACCTCATAGAACTTATACTAATGGAAGGGGAATAGCCTACTCTGGCAATAGGTGGAGAGTGTGAGCATCATCTGAGAGACAGAAGATATATTTCTATCCTGCTCAGGGACTTTTCTTCTCTCTGCGCATGTGCCAAATGAGGCGCCATGTGTTACTAAGTTCTCTCTAATTCTACGTGATAAAATAAAATAATAATAATAATAATTAAAAATTTCTAGAAAAATACTTTATATATAATTTATTGATGGTAGAAATGTATAAGTTTTGAATATTTGTGGCGTATATATTGTTTCTTTTCAGCGTCACCTGAAAATTTCGCTTCGTGATACAAACGTATTTTAATATAAATTTCGATAATGCATTTTATTAGCTGTACTTTATGATTGTCAAAGATATCTTGGCTTCTTACATGCTCAAACATAGCATCTTGCGTAAAACTGTAATTACTCACAGCGTTAAAAATTTTTAACGCCAAGATATCTTTTATATTTTTTTTAACAAAAATTAAATGACTATTTTGTCTTATAATTTTTTCGCAGTGGTTTGTAATTCTTACTACGTCTTCCGAAGGAATACTCAATTTTCCTCTATTTTTTAATGTGATTAAGTGTGAGGTATTATTCGTGGATATTAAGAAAGAGGCACACGTCTTACACATTTTTTTATCACGAGTCAATTTTTTTACGACAAATCCACTAATATATTTTACAACATCTTCCACGTACGGACTGAGAGACCACAACGAATTTAAATAATCGTGATCAAATTGTATATCGGCAACTGTTCCAAAATCATGCGATTCGTCGTATATAGGATCGGAGTATTTTTTGCTTGTTGAAGGTACATGTAATATATGAATATCATTAATTAGGCAATTACCCCTTTCCGACGCATTAATTTCATGCCTAATCATCAATCTTTTGTATGCTGCTTCAAACTGTTGAGCGTTAGGATTGTTGTTAAATCCTCCCCGACTTCTCAGGGCACTAAAAAAAGTTTCTAAATGATCTTGGATTAGTTTAAATGTCAATAAATACTTTAATTTTAATTGTTTTAAAACATTCCATAATTCAAACATATTTTGTAAACAAATAACAAACCCTAAAAAGCCAGTTTTTCTAGTACATTCTAAAATTGATTGATTTTTTACAGTTTTCAAATCGCTAATGTATTCTATAATTTTATCAGCCTGACTTTTTAAGCTGTCATAGCTTTCATCTGTTAGAGGTATTTTACAATATGACCTCTTTGAAAATTGACTACGTACATTTAAAATATCAAATGCATTATTAAATACCGAGCAAAATTCGGCCGTTTTTTCGGGAGAATAAAATTGCTTATATTGCTTGCTTTCGTGTATAAACTTGAGAGCAGAACAAACACTTTCACTCAGAGTTTGAGCAGCTATTTTGACATTCATTCTGTTATTTACATATAAAATATGTTTCTTGGTCAATTTTGTGCCAGCACGTAACCCTTCTTCTTCCTCCATTTTTTGTAAAAGCACAATATCCTGCCAATAGATATTTGCATCTTTATGTTTTATTATTTTGTGATCGCCCAAAGTGTTTCGCACTAGTTTCAACATATGACATGGGTCAAAGAAACAGAAAACTTTTTTTTTCGTTTTGGGATTAATAAAATATGGCTTAAAAGCAGTCCCTAATTCAAAATTTGCCCCTAAACATTTACACATATTTATGTTTACGCTAGCTCCATCGAAAGTAAGGGAATGCACTTCTACTCCTGTCATTTCTATTAACTCTAGGCATTTTTCTAATAAACTTGCTCTCTCAACTCCATTTAATGAGTTCAATAGAAAATATCCTACAGGAATTTTCCAGTGGCCATTAATTGCGACAAGCATGAACACTAAGGCATTTGTTGCTTTACACGAATAATCTATATCGAAAGCATTATTATGATCAATCCTAAAATCAACAAGTCCGTAGTATCTTTTTCCATCATAAGTTACATGTTGTCGAATGGCTACTTCATCTATTACGAGATTGCATAGAACCGGATTGTCATTTTTTTTAACCTGACACTTTAGAGCTTCAAATGCTTCAGCGGCGAATCCAGGGCGTCCATTCAATACTGAATACCACTTTCGAATGGTAGAGGGTTCAGGTAGAAGGTTACAAAAACTTTTCCGTACGTAATTGTAGGCTTTCGCAGAATAAAAGTTTAATGTAAGTGCGAATGCTCTTAATTCGGGAGAATATTTTTGTTTTACGGATTTCCTGCGTTTTATGATTTCTTGGATAGGATCAGGTAATTGGATCTGAAAAAATCACCATAATTTTAAAAAATATACGTGATCTTATTATATAATACTCATGTACAATTGAAAATCGATCTTATTATTTCTAATTTTTTTTATCCATCTTATTATTATGTACCGGATTGTATACCAATTAGCCCGGTTGTTCCACCTTTTGGTAAGTATCAAGTAACGTTAACTGTTAGGTAAACCCTTGCGATCCGCAAAGATTTACCTAACAATTAAATTTACCAAAAGGTGGAACAACCTTAATAATGTTTTCCAATCACTCCAATAGGAGCTTATTTTAAAAAACAAGCTCCTATTGGAGCGGTTTTTTGAAACAACTTTCTGTTGGAGCCGATAGAAATTTATATATAAATGATAAACATAAAATGATATAAATCCGAATACATGGTCGATTTTCTAAATCGACTATGAATTCGGACCATAACGTTTTCGAATAAAGCAGTTAACCCGCTTTGATTAATTGCTTCAATTGGAGAGCTTTATAATACAAAAATGTACAAAATTTCAAACTCTTCTGAAACTGAATAAAAATGTTCTGCCGTCAAATATACACGAATCTCGATATTGAATGTTTTTGATATTGTAAATATAAAGTATATAAAATCATACAAGTACACAAAAGCACTAAGATCCAGCTACGACCGTACGAAAGGCCTTCTTGTTTTGATTTGTATTTACATTATCGATCGAATATCTCTCTAAATTAAAATTGAATTATTTAGTAACATTTCCTCGGAAGATGTAATAAAAGTTACAAACATGTCAAAAAACTTATAAAACAGATTAACCTTTTAAAATATTTTTGTTTAAAAAAAATACAAAAGATTTCTTGGCGTAAATAATCTTTAATGCTATGATTGATTATATATAGTTGTATATATAGTTGATAGATTATATATAGTTAGATTATACACAGATTGTATATAGATTATATATAGTTGATTGATTATATACAGTATACAGTTAATTGATTATATATAATTATTCATGATGCTATGTTTAAACATACAAGCAATAAAATTCAAAGCGAGTGAGCCTGCTTTATCTGAAAATGCTATCGCTTTACGTTTAATTATTATATAGAAACTTCTTGATATACCATTAAATGATCCACAGCATTCTCCGATATAAAATTCTTCTTCTTAAGATGATCTATCAAGTCTTTCATAGTTTTAACACGGTTTTTCAGTCTCGTAGTTTGTTGTTGTAATGTTAAAATTTTTCTCCTTTGTTCTTTTACTACTAGCTTTGCTATATTTAATGCTCTTTTAGCTCTCCGTGGGGTGGCTAAATGTGGTGTTCTAATATCACCAATATATCGTGCTTCACGCGGAGAATTTGGAGGAGTTACATTTATCGGCAATACTGCATCAGTACCTAATAAGCAATAATAATAATTAGTGCTTTTATTTAGCAAATATATATAATTAAGATTCCCATTCATAATTATGAATAAGTATTTAATATACACATTGAAGAATAAACAGTAAAATGATACTTTGATAAGTTGACTAATATTTTCAAAAACTCACCATAATGAATTTCTCTGGAGTTTTTTAAATTTTCATTTTCTGGAGTTTTGTTTACATTGTTATCAACTGGATGCTGAATTATAGTTGAACACGATTCTTCATGAGTTGGTTCATTGCCGATATTGTTATCTGCTGGATGCTGGATGATAGTTGAACACAATTCCTTTTCATGAGTTGGTTCATCGCTGATATTGTTATCTGCTGTATGCTGGATGATAGTTGAACACGATTCCTTTTCATGAGTTGGTTCATCGCTGATATTGTTATCTGTTGGATGCTGAATTACAGTTGAACATGATTCCTCTTCATGTATATTTAGTAAGCATTCACTTTTCTTACGTTTAGCAATTTCCTTATTATGCTTGCAGTCTTTATCATTATCATCTAGACTCCTAAAATTATTTTGTATTTAGATACATAGAAATATGTGGATATATATAAAATTAAAAATTATATATATATAATCAAATAACTGTCTTACATATATTATAGTTTTCCTCTTTAGATACATACCGTTTTTTACGTTTAATATGATAAACGGATGGTATGCTTTTATTTTTTAAAATTTTATTTGTTGCTGTAAGAAGGTAATCTTATTTTGTAAAGTGATTGGAGCATAAAAAAGTGGAAGTTCTAAGAATAGCTTCATTCAAGTTACAAAATTTTAACCATTTTGTTTTTATTTGTACATCTTGTGGAAATCTGCAAGAATAAAAATATGATTTACTTAACCTAAAATACCATGCAAACGTAGAACATATATATATACTATTATGTACATATTAATATTAGAAGCTGTAATACATTTACTTACTTGTGATAAGATGCTGTTTTATCCCGATTATCACACAAAACACAATATTTAACCATTTTATATAAAAATAAAATCTCACTCTACGTACAGAAAATATCTTCCCGTTAAAAGTGATAGATATAAACAATCTGAAACAATCCTCCGATATCTACAAATTTTGATTGGTGAAGCGTGATCATGCGCAGAGAGAAGAAAAGTCCCTGAGAAGGACAGAAAGATAGTTCTGTCCTTTAGATCTTGCTCACAGCTCGTCGGCCGTATTCTCCTTCCATTACTATAAGTCAAGGTCCGTGGATTGGCGTTGGAGGGGAAGGAAGGTCGTTGCATAGCCGCCATTTTCGAGACAGCGAGTCAGTGTTAGTGTATGTACGTAGATAGTAAGGTACTACAGCTATTAGTTGTGTGAGTGAGCGAGTGTGCAGTAAAAGTATGGCCGCCGCCATTTTCGTTCCACATCGTTGAAGTGGATGCAACGACCTTCCTTCCCCTCCAACGCCAATCCACGGACCTTGCTATAAGTTCTATGGGCCACCTCTCTTTGTCAGTACAGTCACGTTAGAAAGTTTTGCAGTACCGGCACATGAGACTAGATAAACGAGTGACTTGAGTGACATACATAAATAAAACAAAAGCAAAATTGTATTATATTTTTTTAAGTATTTAAGTAACTTTTTAAGTAAAAGTTAATTTCTTCCTCGTTGCCACGAATTCCGTTACATGCTGTATCAACATGAAAACAAAAAAGAAATTTAACTTTTGAGTAGGAATGTAAAGTGAATGCTAACGCATGCGCAGAGAACGCTTAGAAAAAGAGAGGTGGCCCCTCGCATCATGCTATTTCTATCACGTCTTCCGCTTACGGATGTTATATGGCAGTGCCCATTCCAGTTAGAGTATAGTTCAATGTATAATACGTATAATACGTATAAAGTGGCGCCACTGTATGATGCGCACGTGTGGCATGTGCAAATATTTTAAAAATTGTTGATTGATTCATAATCAACAATTGTTTGAATTCCTGCTTTTAATTTTCAGGTTTCTATTTTTGAGTTAAATAACTTGTATGGAATGATCGTAACGTTTCTTACTGTGGCAGCTCTATCAAAGAACGGATAACCTAGAACAGTGCTCGGAATTAGTGGCACATTTCGAGCCGATTTCCGAGGCGACGCCTACTGTCTCCCCTCGAGCCCCTCACTCCGCTCGCGGACCTACAGCCGAGCTGCCGGCCGCGCGTCAAATGTTGTGGCTCAGGAGCGTAGAGCGTCCCTTGTAAAAGAAATAGCCTAGGGCCTAGAACCTAGAAATAATTATTATTTTTATAAATAATTATATAAAAATTTAATATTAATGTATGTAATATATACATACAATATAAATAATTATATAAAAATTTAATATTATTGTACGTAATATATACATACAATATAATATACATATATTATAATAATATATTTCCAAAATATATAATTAAAAAATTAAAATTTGAAATTAAAATCTAAACAATAGCTTTCCACATTACCCATGAGGTACTATTGCGAATGCGTTTTTTTTTAAGTGGTTTCCCCAGTAGGCCTAATCCACTAAAAAAATAACTAATTGTAAGATAATGTAAAATGTGGTTTATCACATCATATGTGTCTTTGGCAGACATGATGTCCTCTGCGGACAATGTTTCTTGTCAACATAATGTCTAAACACGATGTCTCCTATAGACATGATGTCGTATACAACGATTGATTACACGGGAGCCCAAAATCACTTTTCTTATTCCGCTATACCCTCTGATTTTCTGGGTCGTTTACACGATTCTACTAAGGATAATATATCTACAGAAATTTTTGAAGAACTAGCTCGCATGAGTGAGGACAATGATGCATCGTTCAAAGAAGAACGTTTATCCGTTTTTATAAATCATGTCTATAGGAGACATCGTGTTTAGACATTATGTTGACAAGAAACATTGTCCGCAGAGGACATCATGTCTGCCAAAGACACATATGATGTGCTAAACCACATTTTACATTATCTTACAATTAGTTATTTTTTTAGTGGATTAGGCCTACTGGGGAAACCACTTAAAAAAAAACGCATTCGCAATAGTACCTCATGGGTAATGTGGAAAGCTATTGTTTAAATTTTAATTTCAAATTTTAATTTTTTAATTATATATTTTGGAAATATATTATTATAATATATGTATATTATATTGTATGTATATATTACGTACAATAATATTAAATTTTTATATAATTATTTATATTGTATGTATATATTACATACATTAATATTAAATTTTTATATAATTATTTATAAAAATAATAATTATTTCTAGGTTCTAGGCCCTAGGCTATTTCTTTTACAAGGGACGCTCTACGCTCCTGAGCCACAACATTTGACGCGCGGCCGGCAGCTCGGCTGTAGGTCCGCGAGCGGAGTGAGGGGCTCGAGGGGAGACAGTAGGCGTCGCCTCGGAAATCGGCTCGAAATGTGCCACTAATTCCGAGCACTGACCTAGAATATAGTGAAGTGATTATAATACTGTCGTCCTGTGAATTATAATTAAGATATATATGTGATATTATTTATTGATTATTTATCTAATCATTTTTAGAATTCATTTTTTTATTTATAAACAGTACAACAAATCCGTAGACAATTTAAAATATATATTTTTTTAAATATTGTCGTGAATCCAAGAAATTTCTGTATTAATAGATTTGTTGCTTCACATGCTCTAGTATACTCCAAAGTGCTCCAAGCTCCAATGCATTTGCAGCAAATGTATTGGAGTTTGGAGTATATTGGAGCATACGACACAAACAAACCTAAAGCCCGTATCAGACTACGCATTAAAGATTGGCTGCGTTCAGCAGACTCAACAGTTTAGTGAGCGCTTACTGTTATTGGTATATTCTTCTAAATCTAAAAGTCTGATTGGATGATCTAGAAGAATATCTCAACATGTTGAGTCTGCTGAACGCAGTCATTGAGATTGAAGATTAAAGATTGAAATTTGACTAATCAAAACAAGGAAATTTTAACTTCTTTTATTTTGATTGGCCAAAGCTCAATCTTTAATCTTCAATCTTTAATTTTCAATGCATAGTCTGATACGGGCTTAAGGCTACAGCTTATTGTAATGATGTGATATGCGACTCGTAACAATCCAATGAGTATGCAGTTTTTATCGACAAATTAAACAAAGCTATACGCTTATTGGACTGTCGATTGGACCGTCGCGTATCGTGAAGATTCTAAGTGCAAGCAACACGAACAGACTTAATTTTATTTGGTTTCTAAAATATTAAAAAAGGACAAATAACGCTCATCAGTATAGCGACTATCGTATATTATATAAAAGTGCAAAACAAATTATATTTATGCATTGAATATCATGTGCGATGTATTTTTAAAGATTTAACGTGTATAATCCGTTTCATCCGTTTCATACAGGTTTTCTACGTATTATGGCTCTGGCAGACCAGCGCGATTTGCGACACGTGACGCGCGATTATCCAATAGGCGTTTACAATTTTTTGAAAAGACGTACGCCTATTGGATAATCGCGCGTCGCGTGTCGCAAATCGCGCTGGTCTGCCAGAGCCATTATAGTCCATAGAAAATGTAAGAAACCTCTCGAAATGCTAAATTGCCCAACCCTGAGAGTAATGGCTCTGGCAGACCAGCGCGATTTGCGACACGCGACGCGCGATTATCCAATAGGCGTACGTCTTTTCAAAAAATTGTAAACGCCTATTGGATAATCGCGCGTCGCGTGTCGCAAATCGCGCTGGTCTGCCAGAGCCATAAGGTCTACTGCTTTGACTATATAAATATTTATATAGTCACCGACGAGAGACTATTAAAGACCGTCAACCCTAGGCAAATTTTCGTGACCATCTCGGGGGCCCCGGGGGCCCGGCGGTAATTGAAGAGTAGTGATATTATCGACTGTTTTGACTGTTCGGACGATAAGTTAATGAAAATTTTTATCTCATGCAATCACTGTTTTATCATTAGAAATGTTCAAAACCTTCAATGAAAAGAATGTAAAAGATAAAACAGGAATTAATGTATGAATTATCTCTTGATTTAATTGACAATTATATGAAATATTAATTATTATATTATAGAATATAGTTTCATATGATTGTCTATTAAATCAAAAGATTAATTTATTATTTAAAATTTTTCTGCTTATTTCTTCTAATTCTTGAAATGTATTTCGCAAAAAATGTTTTATTTTTTATATTATGTTTTCCGAAGTGATAAACTGTTGAAAATAAATGGATTGGTAGAAGTAGTCTTAATTGTGCTTTTATCCTTTTCAAGATCACTCTATTTAATATGTTAAACTATTATTATACCTTTAAAAAAATAAAAGAATTGGTTGACTTTTAACATTTCTTGGCATAATAAACCAATTGTTGCAAACTATTAGATGACTTCTTTTGGTTTATATACTTAAAGATACTAATTTCCATTACAAAAATTTTTTACTGATAGTACGAAAACCAAGGACATTTAAGATTACTCAAAATCATTAAAATATGTTCTCTTAATTATTTTATAATTTTCATAACAAATGTTTTTCTATCTTTAATGATTTTTTAGATAAACTGAACTTTTTATTAGATTCGCCGTGTAACATAATTTATTGCGTAATGGTACTGCAGTATATGCATAATATTTTTAAATATATTTAAAATTGCCATTTTTTTTAATGGGTTGGCATATTTGTACTAACATAATAATATAGTTCATGAAAAACAAAAAACAAATTCAACCATATAAGATATTGATTTGTCATAATTTCAAACATAAAAAAATTATATTTATATGAAAAATCTTAATCAACTAAATGCACTGGATCCTTTTTTAGTATGTTTTGATGATTCAATACAGGAATCGATCGAAACGTTTATTACACTGTAATTTAAAAGAAGACATTATGGATAATTTGCATTAAGATCTTGCGCATGACTCTTTATTTCTTTGATTAGAATTACTAATTTAGTATTGAATAACTTCATTATTGCATAAGGCGTTACATACAATACATACATACATATACATACACGCACACACACACACACACACACACACATACGCGCGCGCGTGTGCGTGTGTGTGTGCGTGCGTGTGTATGTGTGTATTGTATGTATATTATATATATTCAAAAGGTGATAATCACTATTTTTATAATGCCTTATATATATTTTGTTCAAACATTTTACATTGCTTAACTTCTATAATCGGAGGCAAAACTTTGATTCTCACTCTTCAAGTTTCTGTCTGCTTCCTGATCTCTTCCGCGCTTCCGCGAGACACGTATGTACATGCACCGGCAGAATGATGTTTCTCCACTTGGCTGCCACACACACGCGAAGCCGCGCACGTACGTGTTTCGCGGTAGCGCGGCGTAAGTCGGGGTGCGGGCAAAAAATAGTGGGGGACATTTCAATAGCGCATCTTCCTCGCTCGACGCTGGATCGAGAGAGAAGACACGGAATCGAGGCGCTCGAGAAACTGACAGAAATGGTATCCCTTGCGTCTATATACGAAGAAAATTCAGACGTTCATTCGGGTTCTTTCTCAGAGTATTGTTTTACGCCAATTACAAAGTAAACTGGCTTGCCCAATAATGTAAACATATCTATAAATTAATCAAATTAAAATTATTTTCTACTTCAGATTATTTTAATAAGTAATTAAAGAAATTTACATTTATTCATTAATTAATTAAAATTATGTCCCTATGTAAAGTAATAGTCCCACAAATTGAAGTTAAAATATATTGCCACGATGACATAATTTTAATTTATTATTAAAAATCGTAATTCTATTTACATTATTTTTCAAAAAAATACTCGTATCCGAGTAAATTTCTTTATGCAATTAAAAATTACAACAGCGCGCGGCAAACCGCGGTATCCCGTATATCAGCCGTATAGGCGCAAGGGATACCATTTCTGTCAGCTTCTCGAGCGCCGCGATTCCGTGTCTTTTCTCTCGATCCAGCGTCGAGCGAGGAAGATGCGGTATCGAAACGCCCCTCACTACTTTCTGCCGGCACCCCGACCTCCGCCGCACTGCCACGAAACACGTACGTGCGCGCCTCGCGTAGCTCGCGTGTGTCGGCAGCCGAGCGTCAGCGCGGAGAGACACCATTTATGCCGGTGCGTGACATGCGCGGTTTCGTGTGTGTATGCGACAACAGAGCGCCGACGACGTTTCTGCAGTATTCGGGCTCGAAACAGCAATGTTTTTTGCAGCCAGCATGCAGCCATCCCCACTCCACTACAGACTGACTGCGCGCTAGCTGCTAAAGATTTCGAACTATTATCGTTGGCTCAAAATCCCATCGCTGTTTTTATCTCGAGTTGGCAGTGCGACATACGGTGTTATTATTTGATTTACTCTTTCTAAAAAGATTTTACATACTATTTCTATAAAATAAAATTCTATAAACATTAAAAATTTGGCGATTATTTTGTTTAAAAATTCACAAATCTATTGCTAATAATGCTAGCTAAATTTTTTTTATTCCTGCTAAAAATATTCTAATTTACAAGTAAAATATAAATTTTGCAAAAAAGTTCAGTTTTTGAGTATTTATTTAATAATGAACTTTTTAATAAATTTTTAAACAATCGGAGATAGAATCGACAAATGTCAAAAAATTGTTTTTAATTACTTTTAATTTTCCTACAAATTAGGAAAAATTTTTGAAAGAGTATTTAGCTTCATTTTCGCTGAAAACATTTTTTTTGTCTCGTGGAAAACCTCTCAGCATTGCGGACGCACGCTGCGTTGTTACCGGACGCAAAACAGAGGCGATAGACGTAACGAAAGCAAAATTTTCCTTTGGCTATATTACTTCTTACTAATAGTAACTTAAATTTTGTATTTATAATTTAATTTGTACATGCATCAATCAATATTTATCAGATACATAAATACCAAGTGTCATATATTTTAAATATAAACGTTTAGCAATATACACTCGGCAGCAAAATTAAAGAATCTTCTATTCTGACCAGAAATAAGCGAAATTCAAGAGTGTCAGCTTTGTCAACAATAATAGTAAAAAAATGTTCAGAAAAACACCTTAAAGCTTGAAATCTTTTGTTTTGAGATTGATAATTCATTAAACGAATTACAGATTGTTTACAAAGTTACACTGATTCAAATGGGGATGCGTCAAATCTCTAAATGTTTTATAAACTTTGCAAAGCTTCACGGCGTAAAATAAAAATTGCACGCAAATGCGGTTTACAGCATTCGAAAGCGTGAATCTTCACTTTTAATTTGCATACTTGATGAGCGTTGTACGAATTTTTTCACTGAATTGTTCAACAATGAAGCAGCAATGATTTTTTTGGCTTTAATGCTGAATAATTTGGTGAATAAAAAAATCATACAATGCTCAACAAATACGCAAATGAAAGGTAAAGATTCACGCTTTCGAACAATGTAAACTACATTTATGTGCGATTTTTAATTCACGTTAAATAAACTGACAAAGTTCGCAACATGTTTTGCCGCATCTTTATTTGTATCCGTATAGTTCCGTAAAAGATTCGTATATGTTTTTAAAACTGATATAAAAGTATGTAAAAACTTTAAGCTGTAAAATGTTTTTTGAGAAATTTTATTATACTTTATTATGTTATACTTTCTTTTGAAGAATAACTGTAGGTGATTTTTTAATTTTGCTGTTAAACGCTCATTCAATTTTTGCAGAAGTTGTTCTAAAGAACTTTGTGAAAAAAAATTATAAAACAATCTTTCTGAGCTGAATGTAAAGGGCGAAACCTCTCGATTATCCGAGTTGATTTTTTCGGAAATTTTTTTACACTTGAAAATAAAAAGTAGGAAATTAAAAAAAAGATTATAAGGAAAAAATTTTTTTTCATGATGCAATAAAACACTAAAAATATTGTTATTATTTTTTACTTAATAAATTATTTTAAAAAATTACTTTAATTTTCAACTGTATGTTAATTTAAATAGCCAAAAATTTGTAACTTTCTAGATTTGCTTTAATTTTTTGTTTTAATTTGCAAAATTTTTTATTCCTTAAAATCTTTTTTGAATTTTCTACTTTTTTTTCTGATGTAAAAGAATGTCTGAGAAAAGTCAACTCGGATAATCGAAAAATTTCACTCTTTAACATGAGCCCAAAAAGATCGTTTTACAATCTTTTTCTATGAAGTTCTTTTGAACAACTTCTGCAAAAATTGAGTGAGCGTTTAACAGCAAAATTAAAGAATCAGCCACAGTTATTCTCCAAAAGAGAATGTAACATCGACAAAAATGATAAATAATGATAAAATTTTTCAAAAAGAATTTTACGCAGTTTAAAGTTTTTACATACCTTTTATATTAATTTTAAAAACATGTACGGATCTTTTAAAAAATATACGGAGATATATGGATACAAATAAAAATGCGGCAAAACATGTTGCAAACTTTGTCAGTTTATTTAACGTAAATTAAAAATTGCACCTAAACGTAATTTACAGTGTTCGAAAGCGTGAATCTTGACCTTTAATTTGCGTACTTGTTGAGCGTTGTAAGATTTTTATTCACCAAATTATTTTGCATTGAAGCAAAAGAAATCATTACTGCTTCAGTGTTGTATAAGTCATTCAAAAAAAAATTTTACAAAGTTCAACAAATACTCAAATTAAAAGTAGATTCACGCTTTCGAATGCTGTAAACTGAATTTGTGTGCGATTTTTATTTCACATTGTGTAACATGGCAAAATTTGTTTTAATTTTGACATTTAATGGAATTTTTTTACAAAATTTGTAAAGTTCCATGGCGTAAAATAAAAATCTCATAGAAATGCTGTAAACCACATTTGCATGTAATTTTTATTTCATGCCCTGAAGCTTTGCAAAGTTTGTCAAAAATTTAGAGATTTGACGCATCTTCATTTGAATCCGCGTAACTTCGTAAACAATCTCTAAATCATTTAATGATTTATCATCTCAAAACTAGATATTTTCAGTTTTAAAATACTTTTTTGAACATTTTTTTACGATTATTTTTGACAAAATTACACTCTCTTGAATTTCGCCTAATTTTGGAAGTCAAAATAGGTAATCATTAATTTTGCTATCGAGTTTATATATACATAATTACATGTATAATTAAATTAATTTTTATCTGTATGTTAAATAATAAAAACAATTATTGAATATTTCTAAAATATATTTAATAAATGAAAATAATGAAATTAAAAAATTAATTATAAAAAATTTAGTTTAGAATTAATTTGTATTTATATACTTCATTACTTTTTTATTTTTATATATAATTATAAAAAATATACTATAATTATATTATTTTAATATTATTATTATAGTACATTAGTACTTAGTATAATTAATATGTATATTATTGCTTATTAAATTCATTTTATTTTATACTATACCAATTTTATTTTTTTAATTTTTACAATTTTTATTATAAGTACATACATTATTTAAATAAATAAAATTTTATAAGATGAAATTAATCCATGGCTCTACACAGACGTCTTTAATATCTCCCGAAAAAATAATCTCGCCGATATATTACCATTGTATCAATTCTTTACATTGCAATGTTTCCTACTGCAGCCGCAATATTACTGAGAGGGCGTTAGCGCGCAGCGAATTTTTCGAGTCACACCAACTCCCGTAAGATCAGCGGTCTTTAATAGTCTCTCGTCGGTGACTATATAAAATATTGTCAGGTATAGTCAAAGGTCTACTGCGCATCTGGTTACTTGTTTCCTTTCTTCTTATATCATGTCTATTCCTAAGTTCGTGGTTTTTCCCCGTTGCATCAGCGGATGCAATGTTTAGTTTTTTTTCGGATGATTTGTACTGATTAGGGTGACCACTTTCGTGGCGTGTGAATTACAAACAGAAAATGGCAGAGTCCGAACAAAGAGGTAAGGACCTTTGTAACACGGTAGCGTTGAAGGAGTCAATGGTGAAACAGGAGAAACGAGACAGCACATTGACTAATGGCGGGAAGGGCTCCGGAGATGATGCAGATAGCTTCGAGGAGTTACCGCTCGACATAGGCGAACACTATCTCGTTCGTAGATCTGACGATTCCTGGCGTACGTATAATTCTCCTCCCCCTTCCTTCTCTTCAAGTTTCAACTTTATTCGCAAAACACATTAATATTAATGTCGGTTATAATCTGTTTATTCTCAGCTTTTTTAAGAGTTAAACTGAAATATAAATTATGATATTAAATCAATTTCTCATGTCATTGTAAGATGATTTTTTATGACAATAAAAATCATTTTATTTTGTTATAGTTGCTGTATTATATTGTTTTTGAGCAAGAGATTAATAAGCAGAATTATATGTTTGATGTTATTAGTTATCTCTTTATACAGATCCCGCTGAAATTATCCAGACACGTTATAATGAAAATGAAAGTCATTATGAATACTATGTCCACTATGATGGACATAATAGAAGATTGGATGAGTGGGTACCTCGTGACAGGATTATGTCCAGCAGATTTGACATGAGTGAAATAGAGAGGCATGATAGGAATTCAGGAACTGATCTGTTAGCTGATTCTTCGGATCGTAAAATTACTAGAAATCAGAAGAGACGTCACGATGAGATCAACCATGTACAAAAGGTGGATACTAATTAGAGTTGCATTATCACAAATATAAGTTTTGTATTAATCATAGACAACTTTAATATCAGGCGACTATTGTATATTTCTTATTTATGCAATTCTTTTATTTGTTTTATTTTGTATTGCTTACCAACATTATACATAAATTAAAAATAATAGGAATTCATAATGGAATTTTGAAACAAAAGGTAATTATTCAATAGGCAAAGTTGGATAGTGAAAAGTTAATAAATAAGAAAATATAGATTGTAAACTAATTAAAGATGGGCCTTATTTGGTAGTTGAATATCTTTATTCTGATATTGTGTAATTCTATATATCTTTTTCAAGTTTATTAACCTACTCACTAAATAAATTATTCGTCTTGAAACACAGTTATAAAATAAACAAAAATTAGTAATATCACAATGTTGAATTGATAATTTAATAATAATAATTAAGGACTAACAAGCATTTGTTACTTTTTCTCTCCATATGTTGTAAAAATTTGTTATAAAAAAACAGCCAAGGTTGAATATAAATAATAGTTAAAAAATTAATAACTTTTAACTTAGTTAATTTTAAATGAGATAATTTTTAACTGCAATTAGATATCTTTAATTCTTTCGCTACAACAGACAACTATAGTCGTCGCTTTCCATAAAATGCCATGCATATACGACAAACAACTATAACTTTTAAGGAAAGTTTATTTTCTTTCAAAAAGTATCAAAGCAACTTTTGTAGGTATAAGACGTAAATCTGATTGCTGACGGCTAATCCACATAATGCATACACTTTTGGCACAATGTCTCGCGAAAGCATCTTAAGGAAGAGGATGTTTGTAGCAAAAGTGTCAAAACAAAAATTTTAGCTTATTAACTTTTTTCTTAAGTTAAAAATGTACTTATAAAAAAGAATTTTGCTTATATATGTAAGAGAAAAAAAAACATTCCTTCATAAAAAAACAATTCTTTATTATTTCATATACACTTAATATACAAATGTATTTAAACTTTTAATTAATATTTAATTAAAATGTAATAAATATATAATTTATTTGTAGCTATATCATAATTATTTTGTTATTTAGAATGAGCTAATTTTTTAAGAATAACATTTTCATTTAATATATGTAATGCTTTTCAAAATTAATTTTTAACTTAATTTTAAGTTAAGTTTAACTTTAAGTTAATTGTAATGCAACTTTTAACGTAACTAAATTGATTTTATAAACCATCACTTTTAAATTACTTTAATTTAGTTGAAAAAAGTTAACTCTTATCCAATTTTGCCAATAGAAAATAATACAGATAAAATTTGTAAATAAATAAAATATAAGTACCTAATACTTTTAACCAAGGCAAATATTATAACCAAAATTGAGAAGTAACTTGTTGCTTCTGGTTTGTTTTGATCAGAATATGATTTAGTAATATTAGAAATGTATGTTTCGGGTATTTAAAATTAAACAATGATTATAAAAAATTAAAAAAATAACTGAAAAGTAATTTGGTTACTGTTTAAGTAACTATAATTAATGTATTATTTTTTAAAATCAATAATTTGTAACAGTACTTATTTTTTGAGAGAAAAAACCTAGCTGTAACTAATTACTTCTATAAAGTAACTGCCTTTCATGATCCTAATTATAATATTTTTATATTTGTGTATATAAAATGTTATTTATGTGTGTATACACTTATAGAAGTTAATTATTTTATATTACCTATTAAACTTCACATTAATATGTTTATTTTATTTTAGACTTACGCGGAAATGGATCCTACTACAGCTGCACTCGAGAAGGAACACGAAGCTATAACAAAAGTGAAGTACATAGACAGAATACAAATTGGTAAGCATTATTATATCGCTCGTACGCGTAATTCAATTAATGCAAAAAGGATTTCATGATTTTCAGAAGTTTATTTCTAGGCAAGTACGAGATTGACACTTGGTACTTTAGCCCATATCCAGAGGAATATGGCAAACAACCAAAACTTTGGATTTGTGAATACTGCTTAAAATATATGCGTCTTGAGAAGACTTACAGATATCACATGGTAAATAAAAGAATTATATACATTTATCAAGTTTTTATTGAGCACGCATACTGCAGTTATGAAATATGTCTTTCAGAGCGAGTGTACTCATAGACAGCCAGTCGGAAAAGAGATTTATCGAAAAGGAACATTGAGTATTTGGGAAGTGGATGGCAGGGAGCACAAAATTTATTGCCAAAATCTGTGTTTGTTAGCTAAATTGTTTTTGGATCACAAGACCCTATACTTCGACGTAGAGCCATTTCTCTTTTATATTTTGTGCGAGGTTGATAAGCACGGTGCACATTTAGTTGGCTATTTTTCAAAGGTACAATACAGATTTGAAAAATATTTTTAAGTATTAGCTGTAATAAAATACAGATTTCTCTACTAGTTTCAGTAAAATTTCTATATATTTTCCTATTTTATTTCAAAGTTATAATAATGAGTTCATTCAGTATGCAATGTATGTTGTCATCAAAAGTACTTTAATTATATTTGTATTATTTTATTTTGGAATTATATTTCTCAAAATCTCTTTTGAAATCTGTTATAAGTATTATATTATTTTTACAATTAATTAGTACAATTAATCCGGACTCTCGAAATTTAAATACAATTAATGAGTGGAAAATAGGCTTAGAGTCAGCACGGGTCAAAGAGCGCAATCACAAGTATCGATATTGAATCATTTATTCAATTTAAAATTACAAAACAAAGAGAGTCGAAACGTTCGTTTTGTAATTTTGAATTGAATAAATGATTCAATATCAATACTTGTGATTGCGCTCTTTGACCCGCGCTGACTCTTATTAACCTATTTTCCACTCAATAATTGTATATTTTTATTTATAAATTTTATTTATATTTTCAGGAAAAAGAATCACCTGACGGTAATAATGTCGCATGTATTTTAACTCTACCACCTTTTCAAAGACAAGGCTATGGCAAATTGTTAATAGCTTTTAGCTACGAATTAAGTAGAATTGAACAAACTGTTGGAAGTCCAGAAAAACCTTTGAGCGATTTAGGAAAATTATCTTATCGCAGTTATTGGAGTTGGATTCTACTAGAAATTCTTCGAGATTTTAGAGGAACTCTTAGCATTAAAGATCTTAGGTAAGATGTACATCAATTGTATATAATAATGAATATTTTGACAAAATAAAAGACCAATTAGGATTCAAGTGCAATAATTGCTGCTTAAATAATTAAAAATTAATATATTAAAAAATATTAAAGATATTAATATAATTAAAGAAAATTGAATTAACTAAGAAAATTATGAAGATATTAATTTTGCAATTTTTATTTATTTTACAACATAAAAAAGTCTTTGGTCGAATAATATAATTAGAGAGGAAGGTGTTATGAGCCGTGTATGTATTATGAACACCCGTACCCCGTTATCTCCGTTATTAGGTGACGAGTAACTAGTAAGTTCATAATTATCAGTAATTATTGACGAATCATTTATTTAGTGATCTGCCATAGTGGTGGTAATTTGCCAATACACAATAGTTGACAATTATTATAGTGCCCGTATCAGACTAGAAATTGAGATTAGATTGGAATTTAGCCAATTAGTATAAAGAAAATCACTCAAGTATAGTGAGGTTTGTTTTAATTGATTAAATTCCAGTCTAATCTCAATCTCTAGTCTGATATGGTCATAAGACTACTCGAAATTTTCATATTGAAATATTTCTTTGATAAATCAATTGTTGCTTTAGAGGACTGCGTTCTGAAACAGAGATATTTCATCTTTGATATTTACCAAAAGTTAAACAAGAATAAAATACATTTGGATGCATCTAGATGCATCCGCGTGATTCTTTACGTCATTCTAACTTATAATTCACACGTGTACTATACCCAAGCAGATCAACAAGTCACAAGAACGTCAAAATAACATTGAAATAAATCGTGATAAATCAAAAACTTCATAATCATTATTAATAATCATTTCGCAGTCATTTTGATGTCATAACGACTTTTTGTTCTGCTTAGGATAGATTTGTAGAGTCGGAAGATTATGTGTATTATGTAAATATGCACATTTTGCAATATTTTATTTTTTTATAATTAAAAATTTTAAAGTCTAAAAATTTGTTTTGTAAATATTGTCTTTTTGGCAGTTTATTTGTGATCCGTCTTCTGATTGAAGTAAATCGGCATTTACCTCTAACTTAAAATTTTGTTGTATTGTAACTTTTTTTAACAATTTATTTTAAAAAGATATATAATTTTGTAATAATATACTATGTGTTTTTTTAAACAAAACCAATTTTTTTAAATTTATATTTGTGGCCCATATTACTCACCCTAATCCTTTTCGACTCATTATGCAGTGTAGTCACATTTTTATAAATCACGTTTTAAATAATAAATATTTCAGAACATCGAGTTTAGAATTTATTAAACAACACTTTGATAAATCGTTAAGTTTCAATATATTGATTATTAACAAAGTTCTGGAATAACATGTAAATGGGTGTCCATAATACCACATAATACTCCTCTACATATGTAATTTTTTTGCTCAATAAAATTTTCTTTAAGTGTATTAATTTTGTACACAGAAAAAATTACTAAATTTAAATAAATATGTTATTACTATTCAAATAACTTATTTACTTCAGACAAATAAAAATTATTTGTAAATATAATTACTTATTCGAAATAAATATTACTGATTTCATATAAAATAGTTATTTGTATAATACTGAATAACATATTTATTTAAACTTAATAATTTTTTCTCTCGGTACACAACAATATCTGTTCCCGACTCTTAAATGTTTTTTTTTTTTTTTTTTTTCAAGTATTTTATTTTGTTTTTTTATGAATATTTCAATAACAACATAGAGAAAATGCGAATCTGTTTACAGTCAAATGACTAGTATTTCGCAAACCGACATCATCTCGACATTACAAAGTATGAATATGGTGAAATACTGGAAAGGGCAACATGTTATTTGCGTCACTCCTAAATTAGTGGAAGAACACATAAAAAGCAGCCAGTATAAAAGGCCACGTCTCACAGTTGATAGCAGCGCATTGAGATGGGGAGCGCCTCCTCGGAAGAATATAAAACCTGGCAAGAAATAGCGCTTAGACGGACTAATGTAATGGTATCTTTCATAATATTCACCTGATATTGTTTGATGTCTTTTTAAAACTTCGTAATACATTCACAAATACCCGTTTGTAAAATAATTGATTATTATGTGATGTGCTACAATAATACTTTGCTAAAAAAAGTTCTTAAATTTTGACGAATAGAATTTATTGCTTCAAAAAAAGTGTTAAGGATGTATTACACCTGTTTTCAAAATAATTAAATTACATATTATTCTATGTCTGTATTTGAAAGTAATACAAAAAATTTAGCGATGATTTTCTACCTGGATCAAATAGTATTTTAACTTCCTAAGAACTGGCATGTTTTCGAACAAAGTTTTATAGTTTCAAACTTAAAATTTTGTTGACTATATAATTGTATCAACTATGAAAAAAAATGACCACTTCAGAATTGATATATCTGCTTCCAGTCTGGAAGAGTATACAAAATTTTTTCCATATTTTTTTATATTATTATATATTTCAAGAATAAATATTTAACAGCATTTGCAGTAAAAAAATTTTATAAAAAAATAGTTATGAAAATATGAAATATTTTATATTTTCATAATTGTTTTTTATTAATTTCACTGAAATCTTTAAAACCCGATACATGTAAGTGCAAACTTAGTGTAAATAAATAAATTGTTTATTTGAAAATTTTTATTTAGAAAAGCTAACATACGATACTTTTTATATATTTTGTGTAAATACTTTTTCTAAAAAAAAGTTATTTGTAAATATATAAATTTATGTACATAACAATTAAGTTAGAAACAGTAAAACTTTGCATCAATTATCTTGAACACTTAACCTTTAGACCGCCGGAAAATCTAAATATAGACTCTTTGGAATAATTCATCTAAACACTCAAAAACTTGTACAGAAGGTTCAATACATACCCCCTCCTCTCTCCCTCTCCACACACTTATACAAATAAAAAAAAATAAAAAATAAAAAATGAAGCCACATCGTCTGTCTATGTCCCCGTCGTTGGCTCTAGATAATGCTAAAGGAGTCATACAACATTCTTATAAACCTCGTGCAATTTTGGCGCATAGGCATAAGGATCGAATATTTTCAAAAACTAACTTCGCCATCGTATTCACGACTCTAAAAACCTTATGAAAACGATCTTTTTGACCGAATTAAAAATTTTGAATTTTTTCCTTACCGTTAGCCACCGGAAAACCTATATATAGATGCTATAACAGATTCTCTATTACGTTATATCCAAGATATAAGTACAGTATTACAACTTTCTAAGGAAATTACAATAGGTCCAATGCCGGCGGTCTAAACGTTAAAGCCGATACAAGAAAGATTGAGATTTTTATTTTTTTAATCTTATTAGTATAACAATAACAAATAATAAAGTAAATAAACTGTAAAGATGTATTATTTAATAAAAATAGAATCTTATAAACACAACCTTATATACACACACACACACACACACACACACACACACACACACACACACACACACACACACACATATATATATATATATATATATATATATATATATATTGTGGTTCATTTGAAGCATAAATATAAAAACATTTGTAAAAATGGGTGTAGAGTACATCCTTAATTACAATTTGCGATCTGCGAAATATATTTTTCCCGCTGATTAAGGAAACACAAACACATATTTTCATTCCTGACAACGGGCCTTCAGAAATTCTGTTTGTAAATGCGTTTCAGCAAAACCATGCAGTATTAGACTACTCTAATTTATGTAAATCATTAATAAAAGATATGCATATATAAGAAAATTTTTCACTTATATTTTCTGCAATATGGTAATAAATAATGGGTGTTATACTTAGATAATTTAAAATTATCTAGATGAAGATTACATTTAAATGTATTTTAGATCAGATAAAAATAATTTAATTTTACACTCTCTTATTAATAAATGAAAGATAAAATTGTATTGTTTTATCTATATAATTTGAAGATAATATCGCTGCTGAGCAAAACAATTTACGTAAAGACAATATTTATATGTTTATTTATAAATCTTTATTTCTTAAAAACAAGTTCTTTAATTAATTTATTTTAAAATGTTCCTCTTTTGATTTGAATCAATATATGCAAATAAAAATAAAAATAAAAAATATGAAGAGAATATACTTTTACATTGCAATCGACAAAATCTCTTATAAATTTTTGAATCATTTATAGTTTTGGAGCAATTTGTACATTACGTTATTATTTTCTGATCTGTTATTACTTTAAAAAATTCTGAAGATAAATGGTAACTTGAAGGTTGAAGTTACGGAGTAGTATATTGCATACTTATTATTCATATTAATTTAGAAAAAGATTTTTATGTAAAATAAAAATAAAAATATATTCTCAATCTAGATAAAGATAAGAGAACCATTTCATGTAGATAATTTTATATAGATAACGGCAAACACTGCAGATAATGTACGTAACGGTAAAAATTATGATACAGTAATTATATTTTGGAGCTGGTAGATTTATGAAATTTGATGGCTTCATCAACAGCTGCTGCAGCGGTTCCAGGCGCCATGCAAACTCCATAACCACCGTGTCCATAATTATGTACAATCTGTAAAAAGAAATGCTCGGTCTGTAATGTATAAATTAACATAAACTGTTTTCATTATCCAAGTACTAACTATAGCTTTAGAATGATGACTGATGCGTGTCCCCTCCCCAACTCTGACACCACCCTCTCGATGCGGTCGTAAACCAACTTCTTCCTGCAAGATTTTTGCATTGCTTAAAGACGGGACCAACGTTTTACATCTCTCGCGAATCGCTGCAGATTCATACGGACACAATTTCTTATTTTCCGAGTCGAAGCTCCTCGATCCACCCAGAGTAACTATACCGTTGAAGCCTGGTATGACATATGTATCGAGCTCGCCGTAGAAAAACATTTTCATCCATGGTGCCTTTACCTGACATACAATTCTTTTAATATTATAGTGTTGCGGTTAGAATTAAAGAACTTAAAATTATTTAGATAAAATAAAATAGATTTAAACATATCTTAAATAACATAAAAATAATTTTTTTAAATCGATTCATCAAATCATGATAATTTAAAAGATCAATTTTATCTAGATAAAATTGTATACATGTAATTATATATGTATATCATTTTATCTCAAACTGAAGTTTGGAACGTTTTTGGAACGATTTTTAAGACTTCTAAAGTCTTTGACTATCTAATATGGACTGCTAACAATTTCAGACTGGAATGTCAAGCTGTATCTATATGCTGTATATATGTCATCATCGACTAATTCAGAAATGAGTGAGCTAAAACTAATGTCACATCGATATTATTTACATACTGATACTTACCAAGTAAAAGTATTATAAACACATAAATGAATAAAAAATCAAATTATAACGACAAAATGGTCTACTAGTCCGAAGTTACTGCTGGCAGTCCATATTAGATAGTCAAAGTTCTAAGTAGTTGACCGAAAATTCCTCGTTGACGGTGGCGATGTAGTTTCGCGATATAGTAAAAGAATTAGAGCTAATAGGCATGGAAAATGACATATTGATGAAATTTTATCTTGTATGTTATTTCGTTATTATATTCTTCATTATGAAAATGTAATTTGTCTCTAATTTACCAAATTCGTAAAAATGAGCCACAAGTAAAGTTATTTTTAAATTTTATACGTTAAAGTATATTTTTTGCTTATCTTTCAATAACTATCCGCGTGTTCCCCTGCCTGAATAGGCTTCATTTTCATGTGTCTTATGATTATTTACTGATTTTCGGCGAGGAAAAGGAGAGTTGAGATCCATTTTTACAAGTATTTTAAAGTGAACGAACTTGCTTACAAGAGCTTTAGAAATAAACAACAATAATAAGAGATATTGATCACGTTTGAAACAATATCTCGACACTGTAGACTTGAATACATACGTGCAGTCTGTAGGACACCTTCGACCAGTTAAGGGAAAAAAGGTCATGTAAAAATCTATTTTTTCTTATTACATATACATACATACTAAAACATTTCAAGAATTCAAAATTCAAGTCCTTATATTGGAGATCGACATATTAACAATCCTACAGACAAGTTCATACGTGCACGTCCAGTAGATAGTCACACGCGGTTTAAACTTTAAACGCGTTTTTCTCGAAACTACGTCTTTCAAAACGGTATGCAATATAACTCAAAAAATATTCAATCAATATAGCTGAGAGCGTGCATGCTTATTTTTTACTAAATTCTCCACCGGAAGTATCTATAAAACTTGCCAGAATAACTATCCAAACTATTTCTTTCCCATAATAAAAATGCGAAATTTTATGTGAAAATTCGATATTTTTTTTCAAAACTGTGTAGAATTTTTATTTTAGTACTTTTTACTATCGGATTTAGGTTTTTCCGGTGTGCAATTTTATCAAAAAGACAGATTTGTTTGATTTTTTATTTCAAGATGAGATAAAAAAATACTACATTGCACGCCATTTGACCCCCTCGAAAACCAGGATTTGGAGAACGAGCGTCATTACGCTGCCACATTTGAATTAATTGATTAACAAATTATTATTTTTACATCTACGAATTATAAAAAATATACAAGAAAAGTTATGGACAATTTGTTAAAAGTCTTGTTTTGCAAAAAATTTTATAAAAATCAGCTTTTTCTTGACCGATTACATGACCTTCCCCCCCTTAGGCTGCGTTCAGATTCCTCACCCGGGTGCACCCAGGCATCATTCTATCCTTGTTTAACATTCGGTAAACAACAAAGATAAAACGACATCTGGGTGCACCCGGGTGGGGAATCTGAATACACCCAATCAGCACACAATATTTGAAAAAATGTTTTTAAAAATACTTAAAAAACATTTTTAAAAAAATTTATAAAAGGATTTTAAATAATTGGTTAAATGCCCTTTTTTACATTTAAAAATGGTTTATTTAATCGTTTAAAAAGATATTTTTTATATATTATAAAAACTTTTTTAAACATTTAACGAAAACGTTTATTAGACGATAAAGAAACGTTTTTTTTTAACGAAGCATAAACGAGCAAAACAATATAAAAAAAAAAAAAAAACATTTTAAAAACTTGCAATAAAAAATTTTTCAAAAACGTTAAAATTAATAGATTTATGCCTCTTTTTACATTAAACAATTTTTTTTAATATTAAGGTTTTTTCTTAAGAATTTTTTTCGGAAATTTCTACGCGATCACCCATCCAAGTTGCGACCGGTGAACGTTGCTTGATCTCTGTGATCGCTGCGAACTGATCTCTTGTGATGATTTGTAAACACTTGCTAATACATGTACATCTGATAGATCAGTTCAATATATGTTATCGAAAAGACGAAATATATATAATTAAAACATATTATTTATATAAATATATATATAATTAAGTTAATTTTTTACTGATTTTCATAGATGTTATTGAAACATTTTTTAAACAAATTTTAAAATCAATAATAATTGAAAAATAAATAGTTTAAATGTTAAATAAATAATAAATAAACATAATTTTATAGAGATGAAAAATAAATAAAAAAATTATTGTTATAATTAAAAAAGCTAAACAAATTCAGGAATTTTTAATGTGCATAAAGGTTTGTTTAATACTAGAATTACTAAAAAAACTTATTTATATTTGGTATATACTGTTTGAAATATATACTTATGAAAATACTATAATCTTTATGGCTTGATCTCTTCATTAGAGATTCTTAATAAAAAACCATCATAAAACTAGTCTCTCTATCTAAAAACAACTCACTTTTACAGTCATATTTATTATTATGTGCTTCCATGGAGAATTAATGAAGCAATAAATTATAAAAGATTTATAATTTTTTTTTCTTTCCTTGTTAAAACATAATTTCCTAGAAATATGTTTTGTATATTCTTATCCCAGAAAAGATCTTTGGATTAATTCTCTGTAAAAGCAAACGAATTGTTTGGTTTGCTTTTGCTTAGAATTAATTCGAAAACTTTTCTGGGATTAAGATGTGCTAGAAGCAAATTAGGTTAAGTGAGATTAATAAAATAGCATCATTGCAGCAATATAACAACACTAAAGCTTTACATAATAGCTACATTACATCAATGTAGCAAAGTGACGAACTAGGTTATTGGTATATAATTGCAATTTTGCTGTTATATAACAGCAATGTTTTCTCTCAGTTACATGTTACGTTGATATAATGTAACCATGATGTTCTATGAGTGGGAAATTATAACTAACATGGACGTTACATGGACGTTACACGCTATATTGCGTGTTACCTTTAAGTTTATTGCATCAACATTGCTATTATATAGCTGTGTTTGCTGGGACAGCCGCACTAATTGAGAAAAATTGCGAACTTGATGTAATATAATGTAAAAGCGACTAATATGAATGACGATTTGTCACAACACATTTGTGCCAACATCATAGACTGAGGTTTTAAAGATACTCCTTGATCCTACCACGGACATTACTATTGGAAAATATATTGTTATGCTGAAGATGGCCTAAAGCGGGGCCGAAACGTTCATGCAAAGAAGTTGATTAAAAGAAAATTGTTGCGCACCAATTATCGCGCGTATACTCTCATTAACTCTTTAAAATTAAATTTTTAACCATTTTATTTGTTTTTACTAATCAAAAATCTATTTTACAGACCAAAAAGATCACTTAATTCGAAGATATCACTTTATTAATGTACCTCAAAGTGTATTTGAAAAATAATTCAGATATTGTATTTTAATATCTAGATATAAAATATGGAAATACTATAATTCGAATGTCTTTCAGATATATAGGTTCAGATACACAAAATGTATCTCTACTTGTTTCTAGATATACTACCCAACACTGGTAATAAGTACAAGATAACAATAACTGATTTAACAATTTAAAGTAGAAACTAGTTTTTCAAACGACTTGAAAAGTGCTTTCTGATACATATATTCAAAATGATTTTTTTTTCGTTTTTTTATCTAGCATTTAGAAGTTATTTTATGCAAAACTATAAATTATCTTTCGTGAAACAAGCATTTTTTAAATGATCTGATAGGTGATTTTTTGAACACAAGAATGCCTTGTGACGCTTGCACTTATTCGGAGTATTTTTTATCTAATTGTTAGAAGTTACTCTGTGCAAAATTAGAAATAGAATAAATTATTTTTTATGATGGAAGAATTTTTTAAATGATCTTAAAAAAGGATTTTCCGAACATCAATATGCTTATCGCATACATGCGGTCGGAGGATTTTTTTTCCAGCAATTAGAAATTATTCTTTGCGAAACTATAAAAATAGAATAAATTACGAGGGGGTAATCACTCTTGAATTCTGGTGTACATACAATTCGCTAGAAGTCCGTTGAATTCCTTGAAATCCGATGAAGTTCAACGTAGTCCAATGAAGTCCGTGAAGTCTAATAAAGTCCGGCAAAGTTTGGTGTAATCCGATGAAGTTCGAAGTTCGCGAAGTCCATGAAGTCCGATAAAGTCCGATAAAGTTTGACGTAGTCCGATAAAGTCCAACGTAGTCCAATAAAGTTCATGAAGTCCGGTGTAATCCGATGAAGTCCGAATTCTGTCAAATTTGAGGAAGTCCGACGTAGTCCAATAAAGTCCGACCTAGTCCGATGTAGTCCGGTAAAGTCCAGTGAAGTCTTAAAGTCCGATGTACACTTATTTTCTGAGTGAACCCCTCGATAACTTTTTTTTCATGAAGCAAGGATTTTTTAAGAGTTCTTAAAGGTTTTTTGGTCATAAAGAGCACCTTTCAACGTGCATACGATATGCATGATCCACATAATGATGTCCAATAAGTACTTAGCCTCACCGCCCGATGGTGCCAGTATTGCAAGAGAGATTTACTATTGTGTAGTACATTCTCGTAGACGGCTACTGTCAAAATTTCAGCCGAATCGGACTCGTAGTTTTGTTTTGACCGCGTGTGGAAGAGGGCGTGTCCGCGGATTTTAGAAAAATGGAAAAAGAGCAATATCGGTCGATGATTCGATTTTTGTTTTTGGAAGGGAAATCGTGCAGCGAAATCAAAGAGCGCTTGGATGCTGTGTACGGTGACTCTTCTCCTTCGATGGCGACCGTCAAAAATTGGTTTAACGAGTTTTAACGTGGCTGCACGTCGGTTTTTGATGAGCCACGCCCAGGTGCCCCGAAAATGGCTACTACGGAGGATAACGTGACAAAAATCCACGATCTCGTATTGGCAGATTGAAGGTACGCGAGATAGCTGAAACAGTAGGCATCTCAAAAGACCACGTGGATCATATCCTGCATGAAATTTTGGGCATGAGAAAGCTGTCGGCGCAATGGGTGCCGCGTTTGCTCACTCCGAACAACAAGCGCAACCGTGAGACCACTTCAGAGCAGTGTTTGACGCTGTTTAAGCGCTATCCGAAGGAGAAGTTTCTGCGTCGTTTCGTGATCGTCGACAAAACATGGATCCACCGGTACACACCAGAGACCAAGGAACAGTCGAAACAGTGGACTTCACCCGGCGAATGTGCTCCGAAGAAGACGAAGACTGTTCTATCGGCCGGAAAGGTGATGGCCACCGTTTTCTGGGATTTCAAGGTGGGATTCACAAGGTGTGATTTACATCGACTACCTGGGTAATCGATGTAAGGGCAAAACGGTCACAGGGCTCTACTATGTCAAATTATTGGGCCGATTCGACGCCAAATTGCAGAAAAAGCGGCCCCATTTGGTGAAGAAAAAAGTGCTCTTCCACCATGACAACGCACCGGCTCACACCTCCGCCGTCGCCACGGCCAAATTGGTCGAATTGCACTACGAACTGCTGCCCCATCCACCGTATTCTCCAGATTAAAAAAGAGGATGCTATACTGATGGGAATTACCGACACATTATGTGTTCATTAATTTTTGAATTGGCTCTACAGATCACAAAATCCTTTTGCAGAATAAGAGTACACACTAAAACAAAGTCTGGGCTGATAAATTTTACGAGAAAATCGAACAAAAAGTTAAAAATTTATTTATTTTCGGCTCGTGGATCTGTCAACCGAGGTTAACTTTTGTCTTTTACTGACGTTCTGTAGCTCGTATGTGTGAAATAAAACCAGCCCGGACTTTAGAAAACTCTAACAACCAACACTGACTGTGTGTCATTCCAGTCAAAAACCTAACAGAAAAGTTTAATAGATAAACAGCTGTACGTGTACAAATTTCGCTTAGCGCACGTAAACAATGGCAAGCAGAGCAGTGACCTAGGATTTAAATAATGCCAGTTAACATGACATTTGGCACTACAAATGAATATATATTTGTATATTTTGCAATTTTTGCGATCGTCGGCAAAAAACTTTTGGACATGCATTTTACTTGAAATAAACTGTAAGAAATGAAAGAACTAAACACATATATTCATGGTGTAAGAATACTAGTATTCTTACACCATACATATATTGATAACATTTGTATATCAGATTTCGAATGGTACTTAAAAATCCATAAGATACTTAAATAAATATCATTATCATAATATTTGCGAGTAGTCGAAGCGTGGTTATGTAGCCCATTCGGAATTTTACGTCTTTTTATCGTTGATATCTTAACCCTTAAACACACCGATCCTGTAAAATACGGAAACACATTTTTGGGTCTGGGAGACTTTTTCAACTTTGAGAAGCTATAACTCTGATTACAATCAATATTTTTCTACGATGTTTTTTTTAAACAAAAGTTTAAAATCTTAGGAGTGTAACTGCACAATCGGCATTGCCGAAAAATAATTTATTGTGAAGTTATAAAAGAAAAACCATTAAGCAAAAATGAGAAATTGATCAAAAATCCACTTTTCCTTCAAAAAATCATATTTTCGCAATTAAAAACATTTAAGAACTTTCAAATACGGCGTTTTAAAGCTAAAGAGTCTCACTTTCAAAATAAAATTTGGCAAAGTCATTCCTTTTAAAAAAAGATAATTATGTAACATGGAGAATATGAGGTATTTTTAGGCATCTAAAAATCCACTTAAAAAAAAATCATATCTATGCAACAAAAAACTTTGAAGAACTTTACAATACGGCGTTTTAAAGCTAAAGATTCATACTTTCAAAAAAAAATTATATCATTGTCATTTCTATTAAAAAATGTACTTATGTAACAAGGCAAATGAGGTATTTTTGATTAAATCGTGTCTAAAATTGAAAATTGATGTGTTTCATTATATATTTCGAAAAAACTCCCTTTTCTACAGCACTTCATAGTATTCCAACTTTAGACAGAGTATGTGCGAGTAACATCCGCAAACCGACCTATTTGAACGTATTTTGTCCAGCTTTTTTATGTAAAATACTCACTAAAAAAGTTTCACTTACACACTATATGAGTCGCATTGACCCTAAGAAAACTTTGCTGCCGTGCCGTTCAAATTCTAGTTGACCAAAAAAGTTGATCAATCATATCAATCGAAAGAGGAGATTTCAAACTTTTTTTACGTCTTGGTCCGAACCTCCTATCTCATTTCGCCTTCACATAGCGAGAGTTCAAAACTTCATATAGGGTCTCTCAAACCCACTTATGTGTTTAAGGGTTAATAACGAATTAGTAAATCGATATAAACTTTTTTTAGAAATATTAGTCGTTGTTAGTATTTTTTCAGTCAAAAACAAAGTTTCGGAATATTGGCAATTTTGCTTCTTTATAATTTCGTTGACATAAATGGAAATGTATTACTACTCCATAAGAATTATATGCAAAATTTAAAATTGAATAACTCGTGAACCAGTTAGAGGATCGATTTCAAATTTTAAACATGTGTTCAGATAATAAATACCAGGTGTACAAGTATGAAATGCAAATTTGAGATAATAGATTCGGTGCACCAATGCAGTGTGTAGTATAAAAATTTGACATATATGCCATTTTATTGTGCTATCAACAAAAATCAACGTGCACAAGTGATAAATTAAAAAAGTGTTTGCATAGTATTGTTTTGCTGTGTTCAATATGTCGAAATTTGTGCCAAATAAAGAGCATTTGCGGACAGTGTTAATTTTTTGTTTTCATTTGAAAAAAACTGCTGCTGAATCGTACCGATTACTTCCAAAAGCTTGTATGGTGAACATGATCCATCGCAAGATACGTGTGATAGTTTCGACTTTTCAAAAGTGATGATTTCGATGTTGCAGATAAGGAACACGGAAAACCACCAAAAAGATACGAAGATGTAGAATTGCAAGCATTATTGGGCGGAGACGATTCACAAACACAAAAACAACTCGTAGAGCAATTGTGCGTTAGTCAACAAGCTATTTCCAATCGCCTACGAAAGATTTAAAAGGTCGGCAGATGAGGTGAGTCCCAGTTGCGCACAGATCCGATCGGACACCACCAATCGCGTAATCTAATCTAACCCAACCAACGGAAATGCTCTAGGCATCGGCCACTATGATTGGTGGTGTCCAATCGGATCTGTGCGCAAATGGAGGAAGCATCCATTTGGGCACAGTACAATTGGACACAAATCACTCAGAGCGCTTGAACAGAAGAAAATTACTAATCACCAGCTGTTGTAATTGGCTGTGTCCAATTGTACTGTGTCCAAATGGATGCTTCCCCGCAACTGGGACACTCCCGGCAGATGGATACCACATGAGTTGAATGAGAAGCAAATGGAGAGGCGCAAAAACACATGTGAAATTTTATTTGAACGAAACAAAAGAAAGTTGTTTTTGCATCGTATCATTACTGGGGATGAAAAGTGGATATATTTTGAAAATCCCAAGCGCAAAAAATCATGGGTAGATCCAGGCGGGGAGGATCCCAGTTGCGCACAGACCCAATTGGACACCACCAATTATAGCGGCCAATGCCTAGAGTATTTCCGGTGATTGAGTTAGATTAGATTACGTCATTGGTGATGTCCGATTGGGTCTGTGCGCATCTGAGACACTCCCACCAAACGCACCATCTACATCAACCGCAAGACCGAATCGTTTTGGCAGAAAGACGATGCTCTGTGTTTGATGGGACCAAAAGGGTGTGGTCTATTACGAGCTGTTAAAGCCTGGTGAAACGGTTATACCAAACGCTACCAACAATTGATCGATTTGAACTGTTTGCTACTCGAAAAATGAATGACCAGAATATCAAAAAAGGCAACACGAGATCATTTTTCTCCATGACAATGCTCTATCACATACGACAAAACCGGTTCGCGATACATTGAAAGCACTCAGCTGGGAAGTGCTAGCCAATGCGGCTTACTCATCAGACTTGGCTCCTTCTGATTACCACTTGTTTGCATCAATGAGTTACGTACTTGCTAAGCAGCGCTTTGGTACAAAGATGTGAAAAAATGGCTCGACAAAGGGTTCGCAGCAAAATGGAAAGATTTTTACTGGCGTCCTGAGTAAAAATTTTATATATAATTATATATGAGTATATCTAAATCATTATATATAATCATGTACGAAATTTGTCTCTATATGACTATGTAACATATGAACATATCCCACATAGCAATGAATCTCCTTAGGATATCCTATTTTGATCGGATTGATCCTATTCTGATCTAAAATGTAAAATCATCCATAGGATGTCCTTAGGACATTCGTAATTGCCATTAAAGTTTTTAGTATATCCTATTCTGATCTGAGAAAAAAATTTTTTTTTTATTACTAATAATATACAAACTCTAACAGCACAAAATGTCCTCAGGACGATCCTGAATCCGTTCTGAATGTCCAGAGACGTGAATGGGATGGGTTTAAAACGTTACAACATCTCATGAACGTCCTTAGGACGTCTTTAGGAAATTTGCCGTCTGGATTATAAACACGTCAAACGCGTATGATTTTGATAACCCCTATGATTTTTTCATCTGTGGGATTATTCCATTTAGCTATATATAAATACTTAAGTTTATGAATACCATATTAACTATTTAAAACTTGTGCTTTTGATTTTAAAGTTCCAAATTTCTATCTTAAACACAGTACTATTGAGAAACATAAATATTATCGATAGACAAAATAAGTCCATGGAAGAAAAAACCTCGATTTACATCCCAATGAGCAAACAATATTTCTAAATTTAGAGAATAAAATGTAGGAAATGCAAGTCAAACCGGTAGTTGGAGCGTCAATAACAATAGCACATGTATTTTGCTATTAGTACATCAATAAGCATACAAAAATCGGACGCGTTTCGACTTTTCTTCAAGTCATTATCAACAATTCAAAATTAGCATTGTATTAAGAGCTGTGTGATCGCGTTGACTGACAGGAAAAACAAAACTTCTGTTATTCAGTATGTTGTCTCCGGGTGGGTGCCGATAGCGCACATCCCGATAGCCCACCAACCACGTCGCTTCCACTTGTCCAAAAATTAAATAGTGCTCCATCGATGTTGACAACCAAGATGAACAAAACGAACGATCATGTTGTAATCTGTGGTAAGCAGTAATAATGAATTATCAGAAGTTATGAAATAAGATTATCGAAGAATTCACCAGCGACTGCCAAAGACAAGGCCTTTAAATTGATCAAAATCATGACCGCGTTCACGATTCCTTTTATTCAATCAGTATCTAATAAATTAAAGGGCATTACGAATAATATTAACTCTAGATCAGCATTCTATAGCCTCAACAAACTCGGCATGTTTATCAAGGATCATAGAGATCCCTTTCAAGACACGTCCAAAAAGAATGTGGTTTACAAAATATCATGTAAGGATTGCAATGCTTCCTATGTGGGCCAGACAGGGAGACAATTAAGTACGAGAATCTCTAAACACCGTCAATATATTCGCAAAAACACAACAATTAATTCTGTTATCACGGATCACAGGTTGCATTACGGTCATGATTTTGATTGGGACAATGTATGAGTTCTTGATGTTGAGAAGAATATTTTCAAACGATTTTCTTTAGAAATGTTACACATCAAATCTCAGAAAGAGCGCTTGAATTTACAAACAGATACAGACTTTCTCGACCATGCCCATTCCGCAATCTTAGACAAGTTATAATGGTTTTATGACCTCTCGTATACATATCGGCTATGATTTCTCTCTCACTTGTGTTTATACCGTTGACGAGGAAACATCGACTATCTCTGTGCTATTATTTATTATATTTATTTGGTTTTGTATCCGACTTACAATGACGTTTATATTTGAAGATCTGTATTATTTATTATCTTACACTTTTGACGTCAATTTAAAGGCCTTGTCTTTGGCAGTCGCTGGTGAATTCTTTGATTATCTTATTTGTTACGATCCGCCGGGTCTGTAGACTGGCGGTCGTAATGGGGTTTTGATTTTTGGCCGCTGTCACCAGTCGTCATGATTCGGGTGATATGCCCCTCCTCATGACAACAATTATTTGTAGATTTAATTATGTTTTTCGTATGTTAGAAGGGGTTTTGGCTGTTACGTGGAAGAGGGTGCGTGGTACAGGAGGTGGAAAAAGGGGGAGAGAAAAGACACTATCAGAATTAGGTTTTTACCCTTCAACTTTTTATTGGTTATGATTCTTGTGATGTAATTACATTATGTCTTAATATTACTGCGTGAATAATCTAATTTAGTGAGAGAGAAAAAGAAATTTAGTTAAGGATAAGCGAGGATAGATTATAATGCTTCCTGTTTCCTCCTTTGAGTCTTTTTGCCCATGATTTCCTGACAGACATCATCGTTGTAAATTTTGTATTGGCTTGCCACAAGAATTAATGAACAGAACCTCTTACCGTTGTGTGTAAAAGGAGAGAGAAGAGAGAATGAGCGCGTGTGAGTGTGCGTGAGTGTTTTTAAGGTGATCTAAAAGAAGAATGAATTTTTTAGACGGAATAAGAACTGGATAGAATCTTCCATTGAAGATTCGAGAAGTCTCGTCTGTTTCCCAACTTGATAGGTTTAGTAGGTTCGAGAGGGGTGCAATTTGAAGGAGCGAGTCGACGAAGGCGCTCTGCGAGTAGGCTCGGGAGCGCGCACCCGCGTCTCGCTTCTTAGACTGGAGTGGATTTCCCTAGTCTGGACAAGCGCCGAGGAGGCGCTGTTTGAACGAGACTCATTCAGGGCACTACCTGGCAGCTGTATCCGACATTGGAATCAGGAAAAAGATTCAGCGGAAGGGTGGAGGTTGAAAGAGAGAAACAGAGAGACATCCCTTATGGATGTTCAAATTATTAACCCACCCGTTATCTCATCAGCAATTTGTAAGTCGGGAAGCTGCAATGGTTTGCGCGCTCGCGATTGCTGACTTCGATAGAAGTAGTCGTTCCTGAAGTGACTACCGAAATAGTAGTGATAGATCTCCGATTTCGCGTCGTATTTATACCGTCTGGTTGTAGACGAAGGGTACCAGGGAGGAAAGGTTCCCGATTTCTGTTAGTTTTTCAATATAGGTAGGCCCTTTAATGATCACGCGCTCTCCGCGTGTCGCGCGGTTCGCGAGTTCGTGGGGAAATCGCATACGAAATCAAGAATTAATTTCGAAGCTTTAAAATTCGATATAAAATGTAATTTCCCAAGGATCCTTGAATTGAGCGCGCAGAACTGTTGCGCTGATTTTTCTGTATCGTTACATATCGAAAGAATCGGGAATTTACAACGCGAACTATTTTTTTATCGATCTTGAATTTTCAGAGAATTCTAGCAGTCGTACTTTTTACGGGATTTTAATATAGTGCAACAGTGTGCAAGCTGAGAGTGAGTGTAAATGATTTCTAGAGCGAAATTAATAAATTTATTAAAGATACTATTTTTAATGGTCCGTAAAGATAGACGGAATTATCGTACGAGAGGAGCGTGCGCCCGCGTGTACCGGTGTCGCGACGAAAATTATTCCGAGATCCTTTAAAAATTCCTGTAGGCTACAACGCTTGAGCTATATTAATTTTGATTTGGCAGGATGGTAATGCCGATTTTTCTGAATCGTTACGTTACCGGAAGGTTTAAATTTCAATATTGCTTTTGGGTGAAATTGATTTTTATACTTTGGTCGTTTATAGTGTTCCCAGTTCTCTCGTTTTTCCAATAGCGCGTGCATAGTAGGATAGTGAGATAGGCGCTCTACAAAAGTGCACGTTGAAGTTTGCAAGTTCATTATTTCTACCATGAGAAAACTATTTTTCTTTATGACTGAATAAATCTTGGGACTCGACGCGCGCACGCAGGCGCTTGGCGACGCAGACGGGGGCCGCGAGGCACGGGGAGACCGCGCGCGAGCGTTGTGTATCGTATTCCGCATATTATTTCTGATTTAATTAAATTTATACTTCAACTAGTGATCTCAGGTTTGCATGTACGGCGCGATAGCACCTAGTACACGCAATCATCACGCGATCACCGGTTTACTATTTTGTCATTATTCTGTTAATATTTTTATTGAAAAATGTTACAAAATTTAGAGCGGTTATGTGATGCTATTATAATTCTAGATTTGACGTGGCTATTTACGTTACATTATCTTTATGTATCGAAATTTGTTTCTGAAATTTTCTCTATAAGGTTTAAAGTTATGTTAACAAATGCATGCGGATGGTGCGTAAAGTTAGGGGGAAATTTTGGGCACCAGACGTAACACTTACACTTTTGACGTCAATTTAAAGGCCTTGTCTTTGGCTGGTGAATTCTTTGATAATCTTATTTCATAACTTCCGATAATTCATTATCACTGCTCACCACAGATTACAACATGATCGTTCGTTTCGTTCATCTTGGTTGTCAACATCGATGGATCATTATTTAATTTTTGAACATGTGGAAGTGACGTTACGGCTTGTCAATTTCACTTTTAAGTCGGAGACAACATACTGAATAACAGAAGTTTTGTTTTTCCTGTCAGTCAACGCGATCACACAGCTCTTAATACAATGCTAATTTTGAATCGTTGATAATGACTTGAAGGGAAGTCGAAACGCGTCCGATTTTTGTATGCTTATTGATGTACTAATAGCAAAATACATGTGCTATTGTTATTGACGCTCCAACTACCGCGTTTGACTCGCATTTCCTACATTTTATTCTCTAATTTTAATATTGCCAAGTCTATCTTAAATATTTTAATATTTTTAAATATTTTTTAAATGTTTTTTTAATAACAATTTTTTCATATTTAATTTAATTATTGTATTATATTGGTATATTTCTAGTTGCATTCTTATTTAAACAAATAACAATTAGAAGTTATTTCTGATGCTATTTTGCATTTGTAAAAATCACTATAAAAACTATAATTTTATATATATATATTTATATAAATAATATGCTTTAATTATACGGTTCATCTTTTAAATAATATATATTCACCTAATCTATTAATTATATAAACGTATTAGCATAAAGTGTTCACAGATCATCACGAGAGATCCAGTTCGTAGCAGTCGTAGAAGTCAAGCATCGTCCACTGCGGTTACAACTTGGATTGGTGACTGCTTGAGAATTTTCGAGAGAAAATTCCCAAGATTTTTTTTGCAAAAAATGTATTTAAAATGTTACAAAAATATTGTCTTGTTTATTAGAATTATGTGATGCAATAATATTTATGTGAATATTTTGGAAAAATGAATAAAATTAAAAAATCCTAAATGTTATTTTAAGACATCCATTGGACATCCTCAGGATCAAATTTGATTATGCAAAGACATCCTGAGGATATCTGAATTACGATATGCTAGGGCTCTACATAGCGGACATTCAGATCTCCACAGGATATCCTTAGGATCTCTTAAGTTTATCTAAGCACATCCTCAGGATATTAGAAATCCCTTGACATACATCCGCAGGATATCCCTGGGATCAATTTTTGTTATGGGGGATATGAGTATATATATGAACATATATGATATAAAAAATTTATTGACATTTACTTTAATCTTGTCAAAAACAGTTTTCTTAATGTTAAATCTTAAATAAAATAGAAATGTTACTTAACGTAAAAAAAATCGGGAATCTTTCTCAAGAATTTTTTTTTTGAAAATTTTCAAGCGGCTACCCATCCAAGTCGTAACCTCGCCCAACGTTGCTTGACCTGTAAGACCGCTGCGAACTGATGCCTGGTGATGATCTGTGAACACTTTATGTTAACACATTTATATCAAGTCAATATATGTTATTGAAAAGATAAAACATATAATTAAAGCATATTATTTATATAGACATATATAAAATTATACTTTTTTACGATTACGGTTTGAATGGGTAACCGCTTGAAAATTTCCGGAAAAAATTCTTGAGAAAGATTCTCGATTTTTTTTTACTTTAAAAAATATTTTTATTTTATTCAATGTTAAAAAACGATTTTTTACAATATTAAAATAAATATTATAAATATTTTTTTGTAAAAAAAGTTGTCAAATCAGCGAAAGCAATACGTCGCGAGCAGGCTTAGAAAATTTTGTAAATAAAATGAACACTTTTAAAATGTTTAAATGTAAACGTACTTTCTATTTGCGATAAAAGACGCATTATGCTTGCACGGTAATAACTTCCCGATTGATATTCATATCCGAATATCCTATGGACGTCCAAAAATTTGGCCATTAATAGACGTCCAAAATCGAACATACGATGGACGTTCATTTCATGTCCATGGACGTGCAGACATAAAATAAACTTAAAACGAATGTCCATAGGATGTCCTGTACGCGTTATCTGGGATATGGTTACATAAAATCAGATATGATTGACCTACCTAACTATGAAGTCATATATAATCATACATATTTATATAAAAATCATATATTATTATATTAGGAGTATAAATAAGTTTCCGCCGTTTCACAAAAAATGGCGCCACTAGTATGTTATGGTTCAAATTGTCGGTTGGAAAACGTTATATTGTAAGGTTGGACATCTGGTAACAACATAACCTTAAAATATTAGCGATTTTGTATCAGCATCATATATCTTTTTTTGTGCGAAAATGTCGAGTTTTGAGCCGAATAAGCGTCATTTGCGGGAGCTTTTGATTTACTTCTTTAATTTGAAGAAATCTGCAGCCAAGGCGCATCGATTGCTTGTAGAAGCATATGGTGAGGTTGCCTTAAGTGAGAGAAGTTGCCGTGAGTGGTTTCACAAGTTTAAGAACGGTGAATTTGATGTCGAAGACAAAGAACGTAGCGGAAGGCCGAAAGTGTACGAAGACGCGGAATGGGAAACATTATTAGATGAAGATTTGTGCCAAACGCAAGAAGCACTTGCACTTACATTAGGAGTGACTCAACTAGCAATTTTACATCGCTTAAAATCATTGGGAATGATTCAAAAACAAGGAAACTGGGTTCCATATGAACTGAAGCCGAGAAACGTTGAACGCCGATTTTTCACATGTGAAATGCTGCTTGCCAGGCATAAACGAAAGGGTTTTTTGCATCGTATAGTCACTGGTGATGAAAACTGGATCCACTACGATAACCCAAAGAAGAAGAAATCATGGGGACCACCTTACTATGCTTCAACATCGACAACCAAGCCGAACATTCATGGAAAAAAGCTCATGTTGTGTACCCTATGATCAGAAAGTGCCGGGAATTTTTAAATAAAACAAAATAGAGTTAAATTTCAGGCAAATTTATTTTATCTCCTTCAAAATATGATCCATCTGAAGCAACACACATGTGCCAACGCTTGACCCAGTCCTCCATGCATCCCTGGTAGGCCGACGAAGGGATGGCCTTTAGTTCCCTCGTCGCATTCTCTTTGATCTCCTCGATCGACTGAAATCTCTTTCCACGAAGTGGCAACTTCAACTTGGGGAACAAAAAAAAGTCGCACGGGGCCATATCAGGTGAATACGGTGCTTGCTTGATGGTATTTACTTGATGTTTGGTCAAATAATTCAGTACAATTCGGGCTCGGTGCGATGGTGCGTTATCATCATGCAAAATCCAAGAATCCATACCCAAAACATCAACCACAATATGCTGTGCCGTTCCATATGCAATGCCAAGTTCACTAGACATCTCTCTTAAGCTGGTATGACGATTTTCGAGCACCATTTCTTTCACTTTCTTCACGTTTTCATCGGTGTTCGACGTCGATGGACGTCCGGAACGAGGGAAATCTTCCACCACTGTACGACCACTTTTAAAGTCTTTATACCACTCGTATGCTCTTGTTTTTGATAGAGCAGATTCGCAAAATGCTTTTTGCAACATTTTCAGTGCATCGGCACACGAAATTTCGTTCGCAATACAAAATTTCAAACAAACTCTTTGTTCAACAAAATTATTCATGGTAAAATGCGGCAAAATGAAAAAAGTTGACTGATGTAAACAAACGCCAGGCAGATACTAATGATCGGATGGCACTAAAACCTGACAGATGTGCGTCTTAAGGTCGTACCAACATAAGAAAAAAAATAAACCGGTTCCCGCATGCGCGGTACTTTTAAATAAAAAATTCCCGGTACTTTCTGATCATAGGGTATTTGGTGGAATCAGCTTGGTGTCGTGTATTATGAGTTGCTCAAACCGAATGAAACCATTACTGGGGCTCTCTACCGAACACAATTGATGAGATTGAGCCGAGTACTCAAGGAAAAACGTGCCCACTACTACTCCAGACACGACAAAGTTATTCTTCTGCATGGTAATGCTCGTCCACATGTTGCGGCGCCGGTCAAAGCCTACCTGGAAACACTCAATTGGGAAGTTTTACCCCACCCGCCGTATTCACCAGACATTACTCCTTCTGATTACTACCTGTTTCGATCGATGGCGCATGACCTGTCTGAGCAACACTTCACATCATATGAAGATACAAAAAATTGGGTCGATTTGTGGATAGCTTCGAAAGATGAAGCATTCTTCCGACGCGGTATCCGTATGCTGCCAGAAAGATGGGAAAAAGTAGTGGCTAGCGATAGACAATACTTCGAATAAAACATTAGGTACCGTTTTTTCACAATAAATGCCCAATTTTTGATAAAAAACGGCAAAAACTTATTTATACTCCTAATATGTAGCTTCATATTTAAACTTACTATTATACATTATATAAGATTGAATATGGAGTCATGTATTTAGACAAATATACACTTATATAGACAAATATTACTTCTTATTAGATTATGCTTGACGATATACATAATAAGATATATGACACATATGATCATACATAATTATATATTAGATCATATATAATATTAATATATATAACTGAATTTGAAATCATATATGTTGATATATAAAATCATATATCATAGTTAGGTAGGTCAATCATATGATTATATAGCTTCATATTTAAAACCTACTATTATATATGATCATATAAGATTGAAAATGAAGTCATATATTTACATATAAGGAGAAATATTACTTCATATCAGATTATGCTTGACAATATATATGATAAGATATAATCATATAAATTATATATAATCATATATATTTATATATATTTATATATAACTATACATGAAAAATTTTTACTCGAGCTGGTATCCACAAATTACCCGAAAGATAGGAAAAATGTATAACTAGCAATGGAGCATACTTTGAATAAATTACTTTTTATCATTCTTCCGAATTTAACGAGCTTTTTTTGGAAAATAAATCCCCATTTTATACTTGTACACCTGGTAGAAACAATTTATAAAATTTTCAAGGCATTGTCAATGTTAGAATGTTACCGCCAGTACATCCTTAATTTGGGTTTTAAAACATTTATTGAAATGTTTATGAGATGAAAATTTAAATATGGAATTGTGTATGTTTACGACTGTTTAATAGACGTTTGAAAAGTGTTCTATGTTTTCAGAATGTTGCAAATGTTTAAAAGTGTTTTACAAAACATCCTGTGAATATTTGCAACATTCTGAAAACATAGAACACTTTTAATGAAACATTCCCTAAACATTTATAAACTTTCCGAAAATACCATACTTTTTGAACGCCTACTGTTGTGAACATCTCATAAGCAATTCCGTGTTTGTTCTCTATAAAGCGCAAATAAAGTCCGATTAACTAAACCAAAGGTGCCATTAAAAAGATAAATTTAATTCTCTTCATTTTTGCTTTAAACCATTTTGACATATCTCTCACCTGTATTGAATTATAATGAAAAATGTAAAAACGTTTTTTTTCCAATCCGATTTGGAACTAGTGATTCCAAATCGAATCATTCTCTGGTCCAAATCGGACCCTTACATTTTTATCGATTTTTAGATAGAATTTTAAAAGATTTTAATATTTATTTTTTGTTAATATTAAGTAAACACGAGTAATTTGACAATATAAAATAAAAACTTTATTTAAAAAAAGATTAGTGACAGTATATAATTATAAGCATTTCTCGATTATATTATGATATTATTATATACTTAGAGTGAAAGTCAATGAAATTTAATTATTCTGAGTATAAGGACTCATAATATTTAATCAATTTAACATTTCTAGGACCAAATTGGTCGGCCGATTACCAGTGCTACGATCAAGTTGCAATTCCGATGTAAAAGTCCAATTTGGAGACGAATTTTTTTGATGGAACAATAAAAGTGATCATAAAATGCTTGATATTTAAATTCTACACTCTTTCCCAATCAACACACAATATTTTTTTAATGTTTTTTAAATATTATTTTAATATTAATTTTTTATTGTACAATTTATTATAACAAAAATATTTATTAAACATTTATTAAATATTTATATAACATTAATCAAATATTTAAAATAATGATTTAGAGAAAACATTTAATTAATATTTATTTAATGTTTATTTAACATTTATTTAACATTAATTAAATATTTAAAATAATGATTTGGGAAAATATTTATTTAACGTTTATTTAACGTTTATTTAATATTTATTTTACATTAATTTGTCATTTGAAAAAACATTTTTTAAGAACATTAATTTAATATTTATTCAACAATAATTTAATATTTATTTTATATTAATTTTTCAATTGCAGAAACATTTTTAAAAACATTAATTTAACATTTATTCAATATTAATTTAATATTTATTTCGCATTAATTTTTCATTTGAAAAAACATTTAAAAACATTGATTCAACATTTATTTAACATTAATTTAATATTTATTTAACATTAATTTTTTATTTGATAAAACATTTTTTTAAAAACATTTAAAATTTATTCAACATTAATTTAATATTTACTTTACATTAATTTTTTATATGAAAAAATATTTTTTAAAAACATTAATTTAATACTTATTGAATATTAATTTAATATTTATTTAATTTTTTTTAATAAACATTTTTTAAATGTTTATTTAATATTGTTTAAATATTTATTTTTTTCATTAATTATTTAATTGAAAAAATAATTTTAGCAAGCATTTTTAAATATTTATTTAATATTTAGTTAATGTTTATTTAATATTAATTTTTTTATTTATTTTTTATTTCTACAAAATTATGTTTATTTATTATTAATTTAACATTTAAACTATTTATTTTTCAATTATTGATTTTAAAATTTGTTTAAAAAATGTTTCAATAACTTCTATGAAAATCAGTAAAAAATTAACTTAATTATATATATTTTGTCTTTTCGATAACATATATGTATATATATATATATATATATATATACACCGGGCGTCCCAGACCACCCGTCCCACCCGATTTTTTCGTAAACGCGACATTTTAAAGAAAAATGTTTCAGACAAAAGTTGTAGGGTTTTAAAAGATCTATTTACTGATTTTATCAGTTTGACCTTGGATGGCGTCGCCAAGGTCAGATCAAAATAACATTAACTTTTTTAAATAGGACACCTCATTTTTGGTTCCAGAATCTAATAGCTGGTGTCAAGACCTTTCCAAAACACTATAAGAAAGTTTATTTTTGTTGAGTACTTTCCGAGTTGTGAGGCTTGAAAGTTACGGTGTACTGTAACCTTCAAGCGTCATAACTCGGAAAGTCCTTAACCAAAATAAACTTATTTATAGTGTTTTGGAAAGCTCTCGAAATCGACTACAAGAAAATGCAATGAAAAATATTAGCAGAGGACACCGACTTCGCCCATGGTATCACGTCGAATAATGCTTTCTCTCTCGACCCAGCGTCGAGCGAGGAGGATGCACTATCGTAAAGCCCCCCACCACTTTCCGCCCGCACCCCGATCGTCGCCGCGCAGCCTAGACACACGTACGAGCGCGGCTCCGCGTGTGTGCGGCAGCCGAGCGCTAGCGTCGAGAGACACCATTTCTGCCGGTGCGTGTACCTATAGTCCTACGCGTAGAGTTTTGAAGATACCTAATTACCGAGATCTCTAACATTCGGTACAGCTCTATGATGCCGTTTATTCTTGATTTATTAATATTAATCTTCATTTAATGTTGATTATTGTAGCAATAAAGTAATTTTCACGAAAAAGCACCCTTACATACCACTCCTAAAAGTCATTGCTTAGAATTCATAATATTACGCAACTCGTCATCAATTCACGTTTTCTAATAAGCAACCCGGTCGTAAGCGTAATTTGTAGTTATGCCTTACCCGAACGAAGAAGCTGCGTTAATGATGTCAGTTTTGGGTAGAGCTGGAAGTTTTCGAGCAGTTGAAATAATGTGGCGAAATGAATATCCCGATCATACACCACATTCGCGCAAAGTTTTCAGTCGCTTACAACGTCGAATAATTGTAAAAGGTATTGTTCAGCCGGATCATAATAAGGGAAGGCAAATTCATCGATCAGTTCGTTCAGTAAGAGCACCTGATGTAATTGCATCTGCCTTTGTAACCCCGAATGATTCTTTAAAGCGACGAGCAAGAGATAGTGGAATAAGTCGAAGCACGATCAGTCGAATTTTTCGTGAAAATTCATTCCATCCATATCGAATGTCACTTCACCAGGCCATGACATTGAACGATCATAGACAAAGACTGATATTCTGTAATTGGATTACTCAACAATTACCTAATTTCCATAGAAGTATTTTATTTTCTGATGAGTGCACCTTTAAAAGTGACGGCGAAATAAACACACATAATTTTCGTTATTGGGCACAAGAGAATCCACATTGGTATCGAGAAATGGATCATCAACGTATCTGGAAAGTCAATGTTTGGTGCGGAATTGTTGATACGCATATCGTGGGACCATTTTTCTTTCAAGAGAATTTAAACCGTTTTTTATACGCCGATTTACTCGAAAACGAACTTCCACGTTTACTTGAAGATATTCCCTCCAATTACGTCTAAATATGTGGTTTCAACAGAATGGATGTCCCGCCCACACGTCTGTCATTGCTCGTCATCAACTGAACCGCATATTTCGCGGCCGATGGATAGGTAAACATGGTCCACATAATTGGCCACCACGATCACCGGACCTTACAATTTTAGATTATTATTTGTGGGGACGAATAAAAGACCTTGTATACCGCGAACGACCTACGACTGCAGAAGATATGAAAAACAGAATTCGACAAGTCATTCAGTCTCTAGATACTGACGAAATTCGTCGGGCGACGGATGATTTCCAAAGTAGGGTAACAGCCTGTATAAATGCACGTGGTGGACATTTTGAACATCGAGACTGAACAACATGCGTATGCACAAAGGTGACGGCAAGGGGAACCACCTTATGAAAGCACCCCGACAAAGGTGACGGCAAGGGGAACCACCTTATGAAAGCACCCCGACAAAGGTGACGGCGAGGGGAACCACCTTAAAAAAGCACCCCGATAAGGTGTAAGTACGATCTTGTTACCTACACGTGGTACACCTTAGGTAACGCTAATACCTACAGGCGGCACCGATTATTTCGTTTTTACATTTTAAAAATGTTACTTTGACTTATACCTTTATGCCCAAGATCGATCTCAAGGTCGAATTCAAGATCATCATCAGGTTGATCCCTCGAAATCATGCAAATTTTGTCTGAGCCATTTTTTTGTACAAGCACATCCCTACGTTTTAAAAGGGTGGGACGGGTGGTCTGAAACAGGTATATTTTTCATTGCATTTTCTTGTAGTCGATTTCGAGAGCTTTCCAAAACACTATAAATAAGTTTATTTTGGTTAAGGACTTTCCGAGTTATGACGCTTGAAGGTAACAGTACACCGTAACTTTCAAGCCTCACAACTCGGAAAGTACTCAACAAAAATAAACTTTCTTATAGTGTTTTGGAAAGGTCTTGACACCAGCTATATATATATATATACCGGGTGTCCCAGACCACCCGTCCCACCCGATTTTTTCGTAAACGCGACATTTTAAAGAAAAATGTTTCAGACAAAAGTTGTAGGGTTTTAAAAGATCTATTTACTGATTTTATCAGTTTGACCTTTAATGGCGTCGCCAAGGTCAGATCAAAATAACATTAACTTTTTTAAATAGGACACCTCATTTTTGGTTCCAGAATCTAATAGCTGGTGTCAAGACCTTTCCAAAACACTATAAGAAAGTTTATTTTTGTTGAGTACTTTCCGAGTTGTGAGGCTTGAAAGTTACGGTGTACTGTTACCTTCAAGCGTCATAACTCGGAAAGTCCTTAACCAAAATAAACTTATTTATAGTGTTTTGGAAAGCTCTCGAAATCGACTACAAGAAAATGCAATGAAAAATATACCTGTTTCAGACCACCCGTCCCACCCTTTTAAAACGTAGGGATGTGCTTGTACAAAAAAATGGCTCAGACAAAATTTGCATGATTTCGAGGGATCAACCTGATGATGATCTTGAATTCGACCTTGAGATCGATCTTGGGCATAAAGGTATAAGTCAAAGTAACATTTTTAAAATGTAAAAACGAAATAATCGGTGCCGCCTGTAGGTATTAGCGTTACCTAAGGTGTACCACGTGTAGGTAACAAGATCGTACTTACACCTTATCGGGGTGCTTTTTTAAGGTGGTTCCCCTCGCCGTCACCTTTGTCGGGGTGCTTTCATAAGGTGGTTCCCCTTGCCGTCACCTTTGTCGGGGTGCTTTCATAAGGTGGTTCCCCTTGCCGTCACCTTTGTCGGGGTGCTTTTTTAAGGTGGTTCCCCTCGCCGTCACCTTTGTCGGGGTGCTTTCATAAGGTGGTTCCCCTTGCCGTCACCTTTGTCGGGGTGCTTTCATAAGGTGGTTCCCCTTGCCGTCACCTTTGTGCATACGCATGTTGTTCAGTCTCGATGTTCAAAATGTCCACCACGTGCATTTATACAGGCTGTTACCCTACTTTGGAAATCATCCGTCGCCCGACGAATTTCGTCAGTATCTAGAGACTGAATGACTTGTCGAATTCTGTTTTTCATATCTTCTGCAGTCGTAGGTCGTTCGCGGTATACAAGGTCTTTTATTCGTCCCCACAAATAATAATCTAAAATTGTAAGGTCCGGTGATCGTGGTGGCCAATTATGTGGACCATGTTTACCTATCCATCGGCCGCGAAATATGCGGTTCAGTTGATGACGAGCAATGACAGACGTGTGGGCGGGACATCCATTCTGTTGAAACCACATATTTAGACGTAATTGGAGTGGAATATCTTCAAGTAAACGTGGAAGTTCGTTTTCGAGTAAATCGGCGTATAAAAAACGGTTTAAATTCTCTTGAAAGAAAAATGGTCCCACGATATGCGTATCAACAATTCCGCACCAAACATTGACTTTCCAGATACGTTGATGATCCATTTCTCGATACCAATGTGGATTCTCTTGTGCCCAATAACGAAAATTATGTGTGTTTATTTCGCCGTCACTTTTAAAGGTGCACTCATCAGAAAATAAAATACTTCTATGGAAATTAGGTAATTGTTGAGTAATCCAATTACAGAATATCAGTCTTTGTCTATGATCGTTCAATGTCATGGCCTGGTGAAGTGACATTCGATATGGATGGAATGAATTTTCACGAAAAATTCGACTGATCGTGCTTCGACTTATTCCACTATCTCTTGCTCGTCGCTTTAAAGAATCATTCGGGGTTACAAAGGCAGATGCAATTACATCAGGTGCTCTTACTGAACGAACTGATCGATGAATTTGCCTTCCCTTATTATGATCCGGCTGAACAATACCTTTTACAATTATTCGACGTTGTAAGCGACTGAAAACTTTGCGCGAATGTGGTGTATGATCGGGATATTCATTTCGCCACATTATTTCAGCTGCTCGAAAACTTCCAGCTCTACCCAAAACTGACATCATTAACGCAGCTTCTTCGTTCGGGTAAGGCATAACTACAAATTACGCTTACGACCGGGTTGCTTATTAGAAAACGTGAATTGGTGACGAGTTGCGTAATATTATGAATTCTAAGCAATGACTTTTAGGAGTGGTATGTAAGGGTGCTTTTTCGTGAAAATTACTTTATTGCTACAATAATCAACATTAAATGAAGATTAATATTAATAAATCAAGAATAAACGGCATCATAGAGCTGTACCGAATGTTAGAGATCTCGGTAATTAGGTATCTTCAAAACTCTACGCGTAGGACTATAGGTACACGCACCGGCAGAAATGGTGTCTCTCGACGCTAGCGCTCGGCTGCCGCACACACGCGGAGCCGCGCTCGTACGTGTGTCTAGGCTGCGCGGCGACGATCGGGGTGCGGGCGGAAAGTGGTGGGGGGCTTTACGATAGTGCATCCTCCTCGCTCGACGCTGGGTCGAGAGAGTAAGCATTATTCGACGTGATACCATGGGCGAAGTCGGTGTCCTCTGCTAATATTTTTCATTGCATTTTCTTGTAGTCGATTTCGAGAGCTTTCCAAAACACTATAAATAAGTTTATTTTGGTTAAGGACTTTCCGAGTTATGACGCTTGAAGGTTACAGTACACCGTAACTTTCAAGCCTCACAACTCGGAAAGTACTCAACAAAAATAAACTTTCTTATAGTGTTTTGGAAAGGTCTTGACACCAGCTATTAGATTCTGGAACCAAAAATGAGGTGTCCTATTTAAAAAAGTTAATGTTATTTTGATCTGACCTTGGCGACGCCATCCAAGGTCAAACTGATAAAATCAGTAAATAGATCTTTTAAAACCCTACAACTTTTGTCTGAAACATTTTTCTTTAAAATGTCGCGTTTACGAAAAAATCGGGTGGGACGGGTGGTCTGGGACACCCGGTATATATAAATGGTACTTTATTCCTTGCGGAGTACACTGCGGACCTCCACTCTGCTTACATAGGCTGTGTTCCGTTTTTACTGGCAGTACTGAAAATTTATAGTTCACATTACATATACTATACATTTTCAGTACTGGCAGTTAATATCGGAATACAGCCATAGTTTCGACATTTTATTTCTCGCATCCTTTACAACGCACGAGAGAGAGAGAGAGAGAGAGAGAGAAAGATCACTCATCCATTTATACCTCGACACTCATTCTCTGGACCTCCGTTTCCGCCGTATTTTCCTCTCTTCCTTCCACACTCTTATTCATACTCAGCCACCCTCCTCCCTCCCTCATCTCCTCCAGTTTCTTCATCCAAATCTCTCCCTCCCCCCTCTCACCTAAAACCTCTTCCACCATCTCTTGCCATCCCTTTTCCGTCCCCCAATCCGTGCATTCCTCCCTATATGTTCCCATGTTTCCTCTCCCCATCCACATATCCTACACTTTCTTTTTTCCTTCTCTTCCCAGTATCTACCTCCTCTCATACCGTCTCCTAACCTAAACTTTGCAATCCTTTTCCATCTTTCCTCCTTCCAATCCCTCTTCAAGTACTCCGGCACTCCCTTCCCCTTCACTCTGTTATACCATCTGTTGAACCTTGAGCTTCTAATTCTTTCCCACCTTTCCTCTTCCTGCCGCCTCCTCTCTTTTGCTACTAACTCTTCCTCCCTTAAACCTCCCTCTACTCTCAACCTTTCTATCTCTTTGATATTCCAGTTCTTCTCTTCATAGAAACCTCTTCTTTCTTCCTCCCATTTTTCCATCACCTTTCCCTCCTTTGCTCTACCTCTTATCTCCTCCCAACACAACCTTGCTAACTCCCCCCCTCCTCCTTCTCCCAGTTTCTTTTCATAGCTCCATGCCCTCATTCCTGCCCTTCTTCTTAATTTTTCCCTCTGCACCTTCTCCTTTACCATATAACCCGGTGTGTACCTTTCCCCCTATTACCCATTTCAAATACCTGTCCTGTATCCTCTCTACCCCTTCCCTTTCTTTCCACCCCCAAATTTCTGCACCATAGCTAACCACCGTCCACACCAACCTATCAAATAACCACAGCCTTCTAGCCCAGTCCTTTCCGAATTTCCTCTTTCTTATTCCCCATACCTCTCTCATCACCACCGCTCCTTTTTTGACTCTCTCCTCTATATGCTTTTTTTGTCCCCCATTTGCCATCATCATATACCCCAGATATTTATACCTTTTCACTTTCTCTATTTCATTTCCTTTCCATTTCCATATTATCTTTTTCTGTCTCCCACCCCCTCTTCTACACCTTATCACTTTTGTCTTCTCCACATTTACTTCTAATCTTTTCTGTTCTACATATCTTTCTAATGTTTTTATTAACCCTTTCATCCCTGCTTCATCCTCTGCCACCACCGCCAAATCATCCGCAAACTCCAGGGAATAGATTTTTCTTCCCTTCACCTTTACTCCTCCCCATCCCCCCTTTTCTAACTCCTCATCCAAATCCGCTAGCAATAGTGTGAACATGCATGGGCTCAACGGACATCCCTGTCTCACTCTCTTTTCGATAACATACGAGGTGTGATCAAAAAGTAAGGTGACTTTTCATTTTTATAAAAAAATATTCATTTATTCATCCAAAATTATGTTATCCCCTTCAAAATAATCCCCCTCTGATACAATGCATTTGTGCCAGCGCTTTTTCCAGTCATCAAAACATTTCTGAAATGCACTTTTGGGTATTGCCTTGAGCTCCTCCAGCGATGCAGCCTTAATCTCCTCAATCGTCGCAAATCTTCGTCCTTTCATAGGCCTTTTCAATTTTGGGAAAAGGAAAAAGTCGCAAGGGGCCAAGTCTGATGGCTGAGGCATGATGATAGTATTGTTCTTGGCCAAAAAAGTACTCACTAGTAACGACGTGTGCGCAGGTGCATTATCATGGTGCAGAATCCATGAATTTTCTTTCCACACTTCCGGACGTTTTTTTCTTATTGATTCACGCAAACGCCGCATAACCTCAAGGTAATACTCCTTGTTTACCGTACGACATTGTGGTAGAAATTCTTGATGCACAACGCTATGGTAATCAAAGAAAACTGTGAGCAAAACCTTCACATTCGAACGAACTTGGCGTGCCTTTTTCGGTCTTGGCTCTCCTGGGCTCTTCCACTGGGATGATTGGGCTTTAGTTTCGACGTCATAACCATATACCCATGTTTCGTCATCAGTTATAACCCTTTTGAGCAGATCAGGATCATCATTGACGTCGTTCAACATGTCTTGGCGATGTTCATGCGACGCTGCTTCTGATCAAAATTAAGCAGTTTTGGAACGAATTTCGCTGACATACGTGTCATACCCAAAACATCCGTTAAAATTGATTGGCATGAGCCAAACGATATGTTAAGATCATCAGCTATTTCTCTAATCGTGATTCGACGATTTTTCAACACAATTTCTTTCACTTCCTAAACATTTTCGTCGCTTTTTGACGTGCTGGGGCGTCCAGAGCGAGGTTCATCGTTAACATTTTCTCGGCCCTCTTGGAATAACTTATACCATTTATAAACATTTTTTTTGCTCAAAGTTGACTCACCGTACGCCACTGTCAACATTTCAAGAGTTTTTGAACACTTAATACCATTTTTTACACAAAAATTAATACAAACTTTCTGCTCCATTATTTTCAACAGCAAAAAATCGCCGAGCACGCAAACACGAGTCTAACTTTTATGCCTCTCACATAAAAACAACACATGCTATATAGTCAAAACTGTGAACATATGATCGTGAGAAATGTACCAACACAAAAAAAAAAATTTGAAATTAGAGTGTACAGAGCGCGCGAAATTTAAAAAGTCACCTTACTTTTTGATCACATCTCGTATATTGACCTGATCTATCAGTGATGCACATGATTATCACAAAATATTTACAGATAATCATGAGGGATCAGTTTCGCAGCGATCACAGATGTCAAGCAACGTTCACCGGGGACGCGACTTGGATGGATGATCGCGTGGAAATTTCCGAAGAAAAAGGCTTAAGATGAAACCTCAATATTTAAAAAAATTTGTTTAATGTAAAAAAAAGACGTAAATCCATTAATTTTCACGTTTACAAAAAATTTTTTATTGCAAAAGTTTTTAAAATGTTTTTTTTTAATATTGTTTTGCTCATTTATGCTTAGTTTAAAAAAATGTTTTTTTAACATTTAGTAAACGTTTTCTTTAAATGTTTAAAAAATGTTTTTTTAATATTTAAAATAAACATTTTTTTAATGAAAAAAGGGCACTTAACCCATTATTTTTAACGTTTTTATAAATGTTTTTAAAACTGTTTTTTAAATGTTTTTAAAAACATTTTTTAAATATTATGTGCTGATTGAGTTAATTATCTTAAATCAATTACCTTTCAAATTTTAACAACCTTTACATAATTTACATCGCCTTTTTTAAAAAAATTTTTGCACGATGACTAAAAATACATATGCGCATCTATTCTATGAATGTTATGTCAGAAGAACTATCAAACTGCTGTCACATATTTAATGTTTTATAAGAACTTTACATTATTAATCTGTTTAACCGTATTTATTTAAATCAAAATGATCCTATTTGGAACACAGTTCGATTTAGCGCACTCGCTCCTATTTAGTACTTTTGTTACATTTTTAATATTTCTTTTAGGTGTAAGGATGATAGAAAATTAATGTAACAATAAAAATGACAATTAAATTCGTTATTGTTACTGTAAAAATGCAATGATGTTACCGTTATTGTTACCCATATAGCAAAATGCCAGCAGCTTGCCGTCAGTTTGCCAACAAACTTGATCACGAATTAACAGCAGATTTCAAGCTGCTGCTTCCTCATTAAGCATAGTTTCCGAGGGGAAATTCACAGTCGGCATTGGTGTACAAAATTTCGGCAGTGGACTGAAAAAAGTAAGCAGTGACCTATAATATTGACGGCATTGTCGTCAGTGGTTAGGAAGTGGTAATAATAACTTGTGGCAGTAGCAGTGCAGGAGGTATTGCATCTTTGACTATATAAATACGGACTGCTAGTACCCACCACTCTTCCTATGTTTTCGTGTAAGAAAGATCTGCAACGCTTCCATCTCCTAAGTGGCAGAAATGTGAAACAAAAAAGCAAGACAGCAATAGAAGAAGATCAGAAAAGAAAGAGACGGAATACAATATATCGCTTTGAATTTATACGTTCACTCCAAAATATGGGATTATATTTCTGTAAAATAAGAATTAATTTTACTAAATTAAAAGGAAATAAATATAAAATATATTTTATTATTAAAGACATATTTAAAAAAATTATATAATTAATATATACAGGGTGTCAGGTAACTACCGCCTCTGGTTTCGTGGATTGATAGATCAAGTAAAACTGAGCAGAAAAGTCCTTTATCATTTTTTTAATATTTGCCATAGTTAATGAAATAAAAAATAATAAAATCTGCAAATAAGCGCGTATCACCGCGCGCAAGGACCGTCCACCGATCGCTGAGACGTAGGCAGCAGGGGCAGCCTTCTTCCTCTTTGCCGCGCCGCTCGCAGGCCGCACCTACTGCTGCTTTTCCCTCCTCAACGCACCGCGCCACGCCTACAGCCGCGGCTGCCTACGTCTCGGCGACCAGCGGGCGGTCCTTGCGCGCGCTGATACGAGCTTATTCGCAGACTTTATTAATTTTTATTTTGTTAACTATGGCAAATATTAAAAAATGGTAAAAGACTTTTCTACTCAGTTTTACTTGATCTATCAATCCACGAAACCAGGGGCGGTAGTTACCTGACACCCTGTATATCATAATAAAACATATAAAGCAAAAAATGGAAAGTAAGTAATTAAAAATAAAAACAAATAAGCGATGTCATATAAATAAAAGAAAACTTCATTAGAGAACCGTTATTTTTGGGTAATAAAGTGTACAGTATAAATTACAGTACAAAATTACCTTTTCAAAAAAAGGTGCCAATTTATGTGTGTGCGCGCGCACCTTATCTATAATTTTTTTTAAAAACTCAAGTGGTACTATTTTTTAATTCAACCTAAATGTATTTTTTCCAAAAAATGTATGAAATCTTTAAATTGCGCCAATTATAAAGAGAATATATTGCTGTTTGAAATAACTGTTGTACTACTTTTAACGAATAAAATGCAAGTGATAGTATATTTATTTTTTAAGTAAAAGTAGCGGTATCTTTAATTCCTTTTCAAATAAAATTCAAGTGATACTGTATCTGTGTATTTTTATTGCAACATTTTTCTATTCTAACCTAAGTGGATGTACTTAATTTAAAAAAGTTTCAATGAAATACGTAACATTTAATCTCAAAGAATTAAACAGAAATGAGAATGTTTTATTAAAATAAAAAATTTTTAAACTACAAAAATTGGCGCTGCTGTTTTACAACATTTTATTTAGATTATAGTTAGACATTTAGCAGCGCCAATTTTTTGTAGTTTAAAAATTTTTTATTTTAATAAAACATTCTCATTTCTGTTTAATTCTTTGAGATTAAATGTTACATATTTCATTGAAACTTTTTTAAATTAAGTACATCCACTTAGGTTAGAACAGAAAAATGTTTCAATAAAAATACACAGACACAGTATCACTTGAATTTTAGTTAAAAAAGAATATCAGGTAAAGATACCGCTACTTGGGTTTTACTTAAAAAGTAAATATACTATCACTTGCATTTTATTCGTTAAAAGTAGTACAACAGTTATTTCAAACAGCAGTATATTCTCTTTATAATTGGCGCAATTTAAAGATTTCATACATTTTTTGGAAAAAATATATTTAGGTTAAATTAAAAAATACCACTTGAGTTTTTAAAAAAAATACCGCTTGAGTTTTTAAAAAAAATTATAGATAAGGTGCGCGCGCACACACATAAATTGGCATCTTTTTTTTACCTTTTTTAAAAAGGTAATTTTGTACTGATATCACGCGTTTTTATAGTGTTAAGCAATATATTTATTTTTTGTGATGCCATGATTTCAACTTACAAGTAAGATTATAATGTGTGTGTGTGTACACACATACACACACACACACGCACGCACGCACGCTATATATATATACACTACTCAAAAGAAAATAGGGAACACTTTCCAGACACCAAAAATTAGGCTATTTTCAAATGACTGTAACTCGGTGAAAAATCATCGTAGATAAAAAATAAAAAAAGCATTTTGAAGCTTGAAGATCCAACTTTAACGCTCTATCAGCAGATTTTCAAAATTCTTTTAACTTCCTTGTCTTATGCAGTAAAAAAGCACACCCTGTTTTGTTCCTTAAAATTTCGTATTTTTGACACTTTGCAGCTCGACCAACAAATTTTTTTCGAACAATTCAAGTAAAGCTTCATAAACTACAACATTTTGCCTACAAAATGCTTTTTTTAAAATTTCTCTACGATTTTTTTTGACCGAGTTACGCTACTTTGAAGCTAAACCTGCATTTTTTACAAATGATATCCGTACTCCGTGAAAAATCATCGTAGACAAAAAATCAAAAAACCATTTTAAAGCTCGAAGTTCCAGCTTTAACATGCTGTTAATGGTTTTCAAAAATTTTCTCAATTTCTTAGTACTATGCCCCAAAAAAGATACACTGTTTTTTCCTTAAAATAACGTATTTTTAACAGCCTGTAGCTCAATAAAAAAATTTTTCTCGACAAATCCAATGCAAGTGCCATAAAGTATGACATTTTCTCTACAAAATGCTTTTTTTAAAGTTTTCTCTACGATTTTTTTTGACCGAGTTACAAGACTTTGAAGATATACATTTTTTACAGTACATTTTTCCGAAAAATGACGTCTACCGCCGACATTAGCATTACCCAATGTGCACCACGTGGAGGTTGTCGGTCGGATTTTTGCACATCGTGTGTGTGTGTGAGTGTGTGTGTGTGTGTGTGTGTGTGTGTGTGTGTGTATGTATCACAGCAGAGATAAGGACCCCGCAGTTCGTCACTTCTGCAGTATATAATGACTCCAAACCCTCTCTGCTGTGTGTGTATGCGCTCGCGCGCATGAGAGTTCAATAGTGTGTATTTCCTCCTCTCTGATCAATTACTGCTTGCAAGCGTTCTCGCATATTTATACATCTTGCAATACGATCTTGCGGAATGTTGTGCCAAATTTCCGTTAAAATTTCTCCCAATTCTTCTAAATTTCACGGCTGTTTCTCGCGACGCCTTAATCGTCGTTCCATTTCATCCCAAATGTGCTCGATTGGATTTAAGTCCGGGCTATTGGCGGGATGATTTAACAGTCTAATTGCGTGTCGTTGAAAAAAACGTCGCGTTATATTCGCCGTATGAGGTCGAGCGTTGTCCTGCATAAAAATAAAGTTCCGACAGGTTCGATTTAATAGCAAAACGTGTGGTCGTAGAATATCGTTGATATAACGAACACCCGTCATTGCCGGAGGTGGCAGGATCACTAGATCACTTCGTCTTGTAAGTGATATACACCCCCACACCATCACGGAACCGCCGTTGTAGGATCGTATTGGCATAACGCAACGTCGATCATAGCGTTCATTTCGTCGACGCCAAGTACGTATACGAGCATCATTGCCATAAAGGCAAAAACGTGATTCGTCGGAGAAATATACATTTCTCCAATCCCTAGCGGTCCAATTTATGTGATCGCGCGCAAATTGATAACGTACTTGGCGATGTACGAGTGTGAGTCTTGGTACTTGTGCACGAACACGAGAACGAAGACCGGCTTCTCTCAAACGGTTGCGAATTGTTTGTTCGCACACATGGCGCAAATGAATGTCATTACGAATGTTTCTTGCGGTAATTATTCGTCTTTCTAATGCATAACGAACAATGGCTCGATCTTGTCTATTTGTCGTTAATCGAGAACGACCACTACCTTCACGTCTCGTGTAATTTCCCGTGTCTTGATATCGTAACCAAGCTCTACTCACTACGGACACAGATGCACCAATATCTTGCGCCACATAACGCATACTAAAACCTTGTTGCAAAAGCGCAATTATGCGTGCAACTTCTACGGCCGATAAATGTCTACGCGGCATTTTGAAAATTCCGTGTCGCTTATCACACTGCGAGAATCGCCGGCGTACTAAACAAAATTTTATTGTATTGAGCATGCAATGTTTACATATGGTCATCTTTGTCTAAAAAGAGATTTTTTTAGACTAAGACGACTATATGTTTACAGTTCACAGGATTGGAGAAATGTATATTTCTCCGACGAATCATGTTTTTGCCTTTATGGCAATGATGCTCGTATACGTACTTGGCGTCGACGAAATGAACGCTATGATCGACGTTGCGTTATGCCAATACGATCCTACAACGGCGGTTCCGTGATGGTGTGGGGGTGTATATCACTTACAAGACGAAGTGATCTAGTGATCCTGCCACCTCCGGCAATGACGGGTGTTCGTTATATCAACGATATTCTACGACCACACGTTTTGCTATTAAATCGAACCTGTCGGAACTTTATTTTTATGCAGGACAACGCTCGACCTCATACGGCGAATATAACGCGACGTTTTTTTCAACGACACGCAATTAGACTGTTAAATCATCCCGCCAATAGCCCGGACTTAAATCCAATCGAGCACATTTGGGATGAAATGGAACGACGATTAAGGCGTCGCGAGGAACAGCCGCGAAATTTAGAAGAATTGGGAGAAATTTTAACGGAAATTTGGCACAACATTCCGCAAGATCGTATTGCAAGATGTATAAATATGCGAGAACGCTTGCAAGCAGTAATTGATCAGAGAGGAGGAAATACACACTATTGAACTCTCATGCGCGCGAGCGCATACACACACAGCAGAGAGGGTTTGGAGTCATTAAATACTGCAGAAGTGACGAACTGCGGGGTCCTTATCTCTGCTGTGATACATACATACATACACACACACACACACACACACACACACACACACACACACACACACACACACACACACACACACACACACACCTCACACACACACACACACGATGTGCAAAAATCCGACCGACAACCTCCACGTGGTGCACATTGGGTAATGCTAATGTCGGCGGTAGACGTCATTTTTCGGAAAAATGTACTGTAAAAAATGTATATCTTCAAAGTCTTGTAACTCGGTCAAAAAAATCGTAGAGAAAACTTTAAAAAAAGCATTTTGTAGAGAAAATGTCATACTTTATGGCACTTGCATTGGATTTGTCGAGAAAAATTTTTTTATTGTGCTACAGGCTGTTAAAAATACGTTATTTTAAGGAAAAAACAGTGTATCCTTTTTGGGGCATAGTACTAAGAAATTGAGAAAATTTTTGAAAACCATTAACAGCATGTTAAAGCTGGAACTTCGAGCTTTAAAATTGTTTTTTGATTTTTTGTCTACGATAATTTTTCACGGAGTACGGATATCATTTGTAAAAAATGCAGGTTTAGCTTCAAAGTAGCGTAACTCGGTCAAAAAAAATCGTAGAGAAATTTTAAAAAAAGCATTTTGTAGGCAAAATTTTGTGGTTTATGAAGCTTTACTTGAATTGTTCGAAAAAAATTTGTTGGTCGAGCTGCAAAGTGTCAAAAATACGAAATTTTAAGGAACAAAACAGGGTGTGCTTTTTTACTGCATAAGACAAGGAAGTTAAAAGAATTTTGAAAATCTGCTGATAGAGCGTTAAAGTTGGATCTTCAAGCTTCAAAATGCTTTTTTTATTTTTTATCTACGATGATTTTTCACCGAGTTACAGTCATTTGAAAATAGCCTAATTTTTGGTGTCTGGAAAGTGTTCCCTATTTTCTTTTGAGTAGTGTATATATTATATATATATATATATATATATATATATATATATATATATATATACACATATATATTCCAAGCAAATCAAAAACTGCTTACGTGAATATAATTAACCTCAACTCCCATCCACAATAAATAATATGTCTCTTGTATAGACAAGATTATATATTATGCATTTTTTTCAGCCGAATTCATTTGTCTCGTACAAAAACGTGTTGAATAAGTGTATTATTAATAAATATATGCAGTTAAAAATATATATTTTGCATCAACTAGAGTCAATATTATATTATACTCCTACGAACGCTACGTATAAAATTTTTCAAGTATCATAAGATATGATTGACAAAGTGCATATGAATATGATAATGGAACATAGCTAATTAGATTGCATGAGCCTTATTAAATTTATTTTTATCTTTCTATCTTTCTCCAATGCATATTTTTTCCAGTAAAAATGTGGTTTGCTTTTTCTCAGGTCTACCTCTAAGTCATACTTTTTTAACTCTAGCATAATGTAAATGTATATTTTGAATGAATTGACGTTTGAAACAAGTATCAAATGATTGAATAAAGATATAAAAATATGTGTAATTTTACAAGTTGAGTCTCAGAAGTCTCAACGCTGCGTATTCTCTCTGGTTTTAGAAATTTGTAACTAGATTAATTAATAAGTATGGTAAGTACATTTTGAATCCTGTTTATTAAAATTAACAAAGTTAAGTGTAGCTCTTACAATATATATATTGAGTTCACTAAACTAGTTAAAATAATACATGATATTAAATATGCTCGCTGTTACAAAATAAATATTAATTGTAAATAAATAATATGTGTTAATCTCGCTGTTACCTGATATTTAATAATATTTCTGAGCGTCTTATAAAAGATATTTTTTCTTATAAAAGATAATTCATTTTGTAACACAGCGAGCATATTTAATATCATGTATTACTTTAACTAGTTTTTAGTAAACTCTATATACATTGTAAAAGTTACACTTACTTTATTAACTTTTTTAATAAACAGGATTCAAAATGTACTTACCTTACTTATTAATTCATCCAATTACAAATTTCTGAAACCAGAAAGTACACGCAGCATTGAGGCCTCTGAGACTCAACTTGTAAAATTACACGTACACCAGGCATTGGAATCATTTTTATATCTTTATTCAATTATTTGATACTTGTTTCAAACATCAATTAAAAATATACATTTACATTAAGGCTAGAATTAAAAAAGCATGACTTAGAGGCAGACCCGAGAAAGCAAACTACATTTTTACTGAGAAAGGTAAATATGCATTGGAGAAAGATAGCAAGATAAAAATAGATTTAATAAGGTGCATCCGATCTAATTAACCTTGTTTCATTATCATATTCATGTGCACTTTGTAAATCATATCTTCATATGACACTCGAAAAATTTTATACGTAGCACTCGTAGGAGTATAATATATAATAATATTGACTCTAGTTAATGCAAAATATATATTTTTAACTGCACATATTCATTAATAATAGGCTTATTCAACACATTTTTGCACCACACGAAAGAATTTGGCAGAATAATGTGTCGTTTGCCCCGCAAACCGAGATATTATTGACGATTCAGGTTACAGGTTAGGAAACCTGTCATACGCGTAATCATGATCGCGTTCACGTGATGCACACATAGACATAGGATCTATAGACCGAGCATTCGAGGAGTGGGGGTAAAGTTCTCGCGTGAAAAACTAGAAAGAGATAGCCTGCTTTGGACCACTATTTTGTCTTTGTCTAATGACGCGCGTGGGGGTACAGTAAAGGTAACGAAACTCTCGGTAAGGTTAGGGAAAAAGAAAAGGGAAATGTAAGTGAATGTGAAAAAAGAATGAAGGGGAATTGAAAAGCATTGGAAAAAGTGCCAAAATTATATATAATGTAAAATTGTGTATTAAAATTTAAACAATAAAGTATTGAATAAACATTTAAAGCACCTGGCATAATAGTAATAAAAAAATTAACTCTGCTGATCTTTATATATATCTATATATATAATATATGTTATTGATTTTTAAATAAAATGAGTTTTGTGAATTTAGATCTTATTTGTCTAATTTTGTTATTCTTAGAAGCAGCATAATGATGTATACAAAGAGTGAAAAACTTTTCTAAGAAAATACAAATCAATTGATTTCAATGATCCATCAATGGAGCTTGATTAAAAGCATGTTTCTTTTCAGTAAATAAATCATTTATTCTTAGTTTTATTAATGTTAAATTTATCAGTTTCTTTATTATGTTTGTAGACGTCAAAATATAAAAAAAAAAAACAAGTGAAGATTCCCCACGCGCGTCATTAGACAAAGACAGAATAGTGGTCCAAAGCTTGCTATCTCTTTCTAGTTTTTCACGTCCCCACTCCTCGATTGCTCGGTCTATAGATCCTATGTCTATGGATGCACATCACATGGTGCATCACGTGACCGCATAGATGCTGATAGTGGCTACGTTCAGCAGACTCAACATGTTGAGATATTCTTCTAGATCATCCAATCAGACTTTTAGATTTAGAAGAATACACCAATAACAGCAAGCGCTCACTAAACTGTTGAGTCTGTTAAACGCAGCCACTGGCTGCGTTCAGCAGAACAGTTTTGCAACCGTTTTATGATTATCTACTGACGGTCCTAAACGCACCCAACCTTTCAACATGCCGTTTGTTTTCTGTTCCTGAACTCTCTAAATAAGTGTACACTTAAAATGAAATAGATAGATGTTTCAAAGTTAGCGAAAGCAAGAAGGAACGTTCCAGTGCAGTCTAGTGCAGGAATAGAAAACAAGCCTCTGTTTAGTCAGCGGTCGCCATGATTTTCAGCGAACTAAAAGTACGCTGAGTTATAAGCAAAACGTGATTAGAAAAATGGCAGCGTCCAGTGCATCATTACTGTTCGAAGCACAATATACTTATTATTTACAACAATATTATTTACAACGTAGTGGAAACTACGTATTTTTAAAAATACTTTTAAAAATTAACTTTTAATTTAAAATTAACTTTTAATTAACTTTAACTTTTCTTTTTATTTTTAAAGTTTTTCAAAATTAACATTTAATTCAACATAATTTAATTTTAATGTAACTTTTAACTATAAGTTATTTGTTCATGTAACGTAACTAAATTAATTTTTAATCTATTAATTTTAACTTGATTTAGTTAAAAGAATATTTTATCTTACCTAATTCTGATATTTTATTGTACGCCGTATTTTGTAAAGGTTAAGCTACTTAGCGTATTGTTTACGTATGCGTTAGCTTACATTTTTAAAGCGTTCAGCAGAACACTCAACACGTTGCAACTCAGCAGTAAACCGTTGAGCAGCTGCTGAATTCTGCTGAACGCAGCCAGTGTAGTAGCGAGCGCCACACTGACCTTGTTTACACCGAGCACTTGATACGCGTACTAACTAGTAATTTTCTATTAATTTATCTTACTGTCAACAAAGCATGTATACATAATACATATATTTAATTATCTTGATTCATATTGTACCAACTTAATATACTATTTTTTAAATTTATTGCCGAAATCAAGACATTTTAATAGAAAATTACTAGTTAGTACGCGTATCAAGTGCTCGGTGTAAACAAGGTCACTGTGTCGAAAATGTAAAAGGGAGAATTCCTGAGGGCGACGACCAAGGAGACGTATCTTACAGAAAAATATAGAGATTAGAATTTGCATCGCGATATCTCCGCTTGTACGGCACGGAGAGAAAAAATAAAAACACTTTTATATATGCAATTTTTCCCAAGCTATCGAATGAGACGACTTTGAATTTGGTCGGTTCAGCCGTTGCTGAGATCTGATAATCTCGTTATGCTTGAACTCGCTGACTCGCGTAAAAGAGGCGTCGGTCTTTCTCGCTTTTTTTTTTTAATTGGCACGAGACGCGACCGCGCCTCTTGATTGCCCGCTGAAAATAACAGTTTTAATTAAATTACGTCTTACGAAGTCTTTGTGTTTATTCAACGTAATTATTTTACCTTCATAAGCTAATTTAACGTTCAAATAATACGTAATAATTAATTTTATTTTTACATATTTATGATTCTCTAATATTTCTAGATCTTTAATATGTGTGTCAAAGTTAATTAATAATTTATCTAATCTTACATTTCTTAATGTTTCTTGAATCATTGTAGGGATTATATTTCTCATTTTAAATTTATTTTCTAATTTTAAAAAATTAAAAATTTTTTCACAAATAGTTACTATTTTATAGGTATCAATTTTTGAATATTGCACAAATGTTTATTACTGTCGCGTATAAAAACCACACACCACACCATATGTTATTTTATACTGGAAATCGTCACTTAGGAGATGGAGGCGCTGTAGATGTTTCTTACAGCCTAAAAGAGCCAACTAGCAGTCCATATTTATATAGTCAAAGTATTGCATAGCATTGCTAAGGCAGTGTCTGAATTTTATCCGGCATTGGCTCGGCAGTACGGCAGTGTAGACGCCCCCTACTCTTATTCCCGCTTATTCCTGAGTATGCGCATACGGCATGTAGTGATGACAAACGGCAGCCCTCGTTTGCAGCAACATACACCCAAGGACTTTGATTCTGTCCATGGGGAAATTTTCCAAACTGAGAAGTCATCACTTTCTACATACTCGCAGTTCATGGTTAATGAAACGACTAGAGCTTATTGGTCGTTACGTTAATCATGAACTGTAAGTATGTAAAAAAATAGCGACTTCTTAGTTTGGAAAATTTCCCCATGAACAGAATCAAAGTCCTTGGGTGTACAGTCAAAACAATAACGGACTTTTATGTGTATAGTTAGCAAATTTTCGTGCCTAATAGTGGATTTAAAGTAGTTCGGTTAATAAAATTAATATGGGTAAGTATAATTTGCTCATCTTAACAGTGTAGGTGATAGGTTAAATTCTTCGGCGGATCCCGATGGCGCACATCCCGATAGCACACAAAGGGTGACACTCTTTTGGACACAGCACAATTGGACACCAACCAATCATCTTGACTTATCTAACCAAACCAACTCTAGGCATTGGCCGCTGTGAGTGGTGGTGTCCAATCGTGCGCACTCCGCACACAAACCACTCACAGATGCCTAGAGATTTTCCGTAGGTTGGGTTAGGTAAGTCAAGATGATTGGTTGGTGGGTTATCGGGATGTGCGCTATCGAAACCCTCCCTAAATTCTTGACCCCATAACTAAGGGCGCACGAGCGGTTTGTGCCGCGCGGCAGAATACTCTCTCTCTCTCTCTCTCTCTCTCTCTCTCTCTCTCTCTCTCTCTCTCTCTCCAAAGAGACACCGTGTAAGATAGAGAGAGAAAGAACACTCTGCCGCGTAACACAAACCGCTCGTGTGCCAGCACCCTATCACCGCTAAGACTCTTTAACTAGTTCGCTATAAAATACGCAAAAAATTATGCGATGTTTTTGAGAAGCATCTTTTTTTTCAATTTTGATTTTATATTTTAGAGAATGCATGTCCGACAACCGAAACTTTATCATCCGGTGAACCTTCGGAAAAATTTTAGTATTCTATTGTTTGAAGTTAGGTTTACCTATGTATAAGACATCACATAATAATGTGCAATTACAGTAAACTGTATAAAATTTTTAAAGAAGAATGTTTAAAATTTATTTTGATTACAAACAAATTCAATATCAAGGTCATTATTTTGATTATTTTTATTATTATTTTTAGCGTTCCATTGTTTGAAGTTATATGCATAAAACATCACATAATAATGTGCAATTACATTAAAATGTATAGATACAGTTCGTAAATAAAATTTTTGAAAGTTTTTTGTATAATTGTGTAGAATACTTCGGGAAAGCTTTAGAATTCTTGTGCAGGCATTGACATATGATAATGGGCAGTACGCGGTAGTGTTCATAATTGCATGGCATTGCCTTAATTTTAATATAGGATTGACGTCATTGTAGGCATTGGCTAACAATAAGCATTGTCGGCAGTGTACGAAAATGTCGGCAGTGTTTTACAGCAATGCCAAAAATCGGCATTAGTGTACAAAATTTTTGGTTGTGAATTCCCTCTCGATAGTTTCTAACGGCACAATTTGTCAACATAGAACGACGATAGAAACGCAGCAATAATCGAGCATTATCTGTTGCAACGTCGTGTCAACAAATACATAGCAAATATCGAGCACAGTCTGCAATATTAGGAACTGACAGCAGAAAGACAACAGAAATACAGTATTAAATATTGTCGCGTTATAAAAGCAGAACCACGGCAAAGATGCAGCACAATATGTCTCATTAAGTACTCAGAGCAAAAATAGAGCAAAATTCGAGCACGGCGTGCCGTCATGGCGTGACGGCGAAAACGCGGCAGATATGAAACGCGATCTGCTTTATCAGCTGTTAACGGCAAAACTGCTGCAGAAATCGAGCACAGTGTGCCGTCACGACATGACAGCTAAAACGCGGCAGATATAGCCCTGCCGAAAATATGCGATTAAAACCGATTAAAGAGGTCATCCCGTGTGACGACCGTTTTTTTAAGTTTTTTTTGCTTTTTTGTGCGGCAAAATGAAAAAATACAGAGCTTCTAAATTTTTAATATATATTTATTACATTTTAAACTATATGTGTAAATTTGTTTATTTAAAAATATGGCGTCGATGGCGAGTTACATCACTGGAATGGCACCCATGTAAAAAAAGAGCAGACAAACGGTGCCCACGATTCCGGCAGACTGGTTTATCTGAAATCAAAAAATCAAATTGCATTTTAATCTATAGGTGAATGGTTATCGTGGAAACTAGGATTTTTTGAAAATATTAAAAATTCAATTTTTCACATTGTTGCGTCCGCGGATTCGCGAAGGTTGCGATCCCGGGACGTAGATCTGGTTCATTGGTTAGTTTTGGTGTTAAGGCAGCTGTCACCAGTCGCGGCTCCGAATCGTATGATAACACGGCCGGATACGCGACAAATTCCTTGTATGGGAAATAGGAGGTATTGTAGGAAGATATATTATTAGTAGATTTAGAAAATGTAGTAGCGTTTTATTAACGCTACTGGAGGAGTAGCGTGCGTGCTCGAGCTTGGCGTGGGATTAAATGAATGACAGAGCGTGTAATGGTTAAACTGATTATGTATTTTCGCAATTACAGAATAGTAGGAGATTACATATGGGGGCTACAGGTAAGACGGACGTTCCCGTGCCGATCCCTAGTTATGATTAGCTTTACTTTCACGTCCCTCACGATAGTCGGTAGTCTTCGGGAAGTTGCTGCTGGATACTGGGTCGGTTCTCTGGCGGAGATAGACAGGGGCAAGGGCCGAGTCGCTATGCGCGCTGGAGCGAAATCAATTCCCCGTGCTGGGAGCCGCCTCTCAAGGTTAGAGGGGTTTTTATCCCGAGTTGCCGCTGGACCTGGTCGCGAGGTCTCTGTGTTGCTGGGCCCAACGCCGGAGGAGTTAACAGTTGCCTCCTCCGGAGGTTCACTCTCGCCTAAGTCCGTGGTTGTGTGGAGGTGGGTGGTTAACGCCTCCTCTACCTCCACCGGTGAGGGTAGGGGGCTTAGGCGCGGGGGCGGAAACGCCGATGGGTCGAAATCCCCGAATGCGTGGAGTTTCCGCATCATCTCGCGAAAGAAGCGCTTTCTGCCGCCGGCATACGCGCGGTGTGCCCTACGTTTGCCCATGCGTGCTTCAAGCGAGACATTGTAGAATTAATATGGGAGAAGGATTGCCACGTGAATGCGTAAATGAGCGGGTAACTTACCGATCTTCCGAATGGACGACTTTAACGCGAGAGAGAGAGAGAGAGCTCAGTATAAAAGATCTACGAGATTTAGAAAAATAAATTAGTGATCGAGTATTTGTTACGAGTGACGAATCCGCTTGGTCGGAGTGGTCACCCGTTAGAACGCCTCCCTTAAAGGTGGGAATTATACGGGAAGAAGAGGGGACGGTGAAAGCGTCGAGGAGTCGCGCTAGTGAATCTTCCTCGACGGGTTGGGAAGAGAAGCAGGATTGCGTCGAAGAGTCGCGTTAGCGAGTCTTCTTCGACGCCGTAGGAGGGAGAGAGAGAGGAGACGTTGGAGAGTCGCTTTCGCGAGTCTTCTCCAACGCTCGGAAGAAAGGGAGGGAGGCAGAGAAACGAGTGAGGCCACACTCTAGCTAGTGCTAGGTGAGGTTCAACCCTCAGGATCTCTGGTGGAAAGGAGAGAGAGGAAAGAGGCAATCCGACCGGGGCCACCCCGAAGACCAACGTCTTCGTCAGGAGTAAAACCCTCCCGTCGCTGAGATCGTACCTGGAGGTCTGAACGTTGGTGGTCGCCGATGGCAGCGAATCTCACTCGACCAACAAGACTGATCTGAATTTCGAGCTCCGATTTCGCTCCTTATATAGGCAAGGATATGGGCAAGAGGTGTCGCGGGACGATTCCTCAGGTTCGCGGAAAATTCGGAGCTATAGTTTTTCGTAACGTGTGGCCCTTAGAAGCCCGCCCCGTTCCGCGACCGCGCGGCTTGCGTCTATATCGCGCGAGCGCTTGTAGACTTCTCCGGGGGCCGCGACTCGCGGGGGCACCGCATACCAAGCCCCGAAATCCAGTGCTCAGAAAATTAATAGAATTTAATAGAATGTACTACTGTGTCCAAAAAGTAAGGTGACATTGCATTTTAAATCTCCCGCGCGCACGGATTTGGAGGAATAAAATTTTTTTTAGGTTGGTAGGACTGTCTTTGACATCCAAGAGAAGTAACACGTCAAAATATCCATTAGTGTTTGAGATACGCATTGTTTGAGCTGCTAAAAGTGAATTTCTCGTTTTTTGCCGTCACACACTGCGCTGATTATTCGTGATTTTTAAACCAAAAACTCGACTAATATCGTTCCACAACCACCGTATTCACCTGATTTGGCTCCATGCGACTTCTGGCTATTCAGCAAACTCAAGCGGCCGCTCCGGGGACACCGGAGTCGATAGAAGAGATTCAAGCCGCTGCGAAGAAGGAGCTAAAGGCCATTCCTGAAATCGATTATTACAACTATTTCGAAGATTGGAAAATCCGTTGGAATAAGTGTATTATATCAGGGGGGGATTACTTTGAAGGGGACGAAATTGATTTGCAAGAATAAATAAAGAATTTTCGAAATAAATGCAATGTCACCTTACTTTTTGGACACAGTAGTATATTAGAATTGAGAGTGTGCGAGGCGATAGCGCCAAGCACATGCAATAGTTTTACGTATAAAAAGTTAAGGTTTAATTATCGTTCGTAGGAGATTAACTGATTCAAAATTATTTGGCATTTTTATTGGCCGTGATTTTAGAGTTGTTTCAATCTGAGTTGCATGGCGCAGCAGTGGGAAGCGTCCATGAGTGGATCACGCTTAGATAATAATAAATTTGCCATTCTTAATATTTCGTATTAAATTGGAAAGATGAATAGAATTCCAACGCGCGGAGCTTGGCGGTATCAGAGGGGTCGCGAGTCGAGGGGTCGGCGCGCACGATGTTTGTCTCGCGCCGATGGATGCTCGCGGGTGTTGCGCGTCGAGGGGGCGGCACGATGTAGCCAAGCCGTATGAGATTTGAAATCGAGCGATATCGACTGATGCGGGATTTATCTAATTGATCGGTGGATGTTTCCGGATTCTGATTGGGTTATTATTAGTACGGATGGCGCGGAAAAATAAAAATTTTCTCGCCAGACGTAACAACATGCTTTTAAAAATTATAACTCAAAATAGCATTATTTTTTGCGACTATTTTTTTATGTGGACAGAAAACGGTTCAATATTTTTTAAAAATTCTAGTTCCCACGATAGCCACACATGTGCTGAATCTACCATTAAAATTTTATTTAAATCTATTAAACCGTTTTCGAAAAATCGTGGGCACCAGTTAAAAAAATCCAGTTTTGAGAAAAACGCGTTAAAAGTTTACGTGTGAATTACATCATAAAATTTTTGCTTACCACTAATCTGCTATTCCTGGTGCATAGAGTATCCCTTCCTCTTCTTCTTGAAAATTTTGTAAGACCGACTGCTCCTTCCTGGCTCCTTCCTGAAATTCTAGCTACGCTTGCCGCGTTGCTCATGCGCTGCTCGGAACGGCTGATCCGGGCTTCGTCGCGGCGCTCTACATAAGCGTGCGCTGATCGTCCAATTGAACAGCCCAGCGTATGCATTATCTTAATAATGCCTTGGAAGCCTTCATTAAAGATGACGACGGCTAAAAAAGTTGCAATTTGAACTATCTGAGCGCCTGAATGTAGATGTTTTGGAGCGAACGTACAAATGAGTGAATTTAACGACTCATTATTATTCTGCGTCTCTGCTCCTAAACATCGGGTCAAAAGATTGTCCTTGGATAAATCTTCATAGATAGATTTAACTACTGTTTGTACTTCCTTGGATAAGGGGCCTTCTCGTGGTGGAATTGGTCGAGCGTGCTCTTAGCTTCAACCTGTCGCCATTTACACCAGCTACCTTCGCTTGCTGGACAGTTCTGGTGCTGAGGATTTTCATCGGTAAAGCATTTGTGGTAGAATGTGACCCAAACTTCTTTGTTCATTTCTTCTAATGAATCGGGATAGCGACGAATGGCTAAGCCATAAAATTTTGTCAATTCAATAATTAGCTTGTCCGTCAGCTTGCCCTGACCTTTGCCACCAATACCTTTATTATTCTTTTTAACATTTCGGAGTCGTGTTCTCATCCGTTTCTCAACATGCCCAACACACTCTTTTTTAATAACAGGAGAGTCATTACCATAAGACTCAGCTTTTAAAATGCCATTGAATGTCTTGCTGTCACACTTTACCTACTCACTGCTGTAACTTTTCAATCACTTCAAATTTCGGAAAATTACTTTGCCAGTATATTCTATGTATGCTCTAGATTAGATTTATGCAAAAAAAATCGATTTTTTGAAGCCTTCACACGGGATGACCCCCTTAAAAAAAAATAAAAATAAACCGAATCGATCGGGATTTCTACACCAAAAATACGGTATTAACACCAATCGAAAATAAGATCAAATCCAGTAGATTTATTAAAACAGAATACATTGTAAACGTAATAAATGTTTAGTTTACAAAAAAAAAATTTCTTGTTTCTTTTCATTAAAAAAGATTAAACTTGATTTAAACATTTAATTTATGTACAAGATGAAATAACAATACAAATTGTTATTTACATGTAAAAATATAAAATTTTATGTGCAACAGCGTTCTACACACACGTCACGTTTGAAAAAAATAAGCGAGAATTCGTCTCAAAGTTACAACAAGCAGCTCCTAAAAGTATTTCTCACTGCAGTATCAACTGGGGTGTCGGCCACGGTGGCGCTTAGATATAACGCATGTGGCCGCACTCGACTCACGAGAAGATCCCCGCGGCGTGGCCGCCTAGCGGTGACGCCAGTACTCATTGGTTAAATCCATTGCAATCCAAAATTACGATTAATCAATTCGTATTCTATATTTGCCACGTTTTAGCTGTCATGTCGCGACGGCACACTGTGCTTAATTTCTGCTGCGATTTTGCCGTCAATAGCTGATAAAGCAGATCGCGTTTCATACTTGCCGTGTTTTTGCCGTCACGTCATGACGGCACGCCGTGTTACATTTTTGCTGTCAGTACTTAATGAGACAGATCGAGCTGCATCTTTGCCACGTTTTTGTTGTCATAATGTCACAGTTATTATAATAATTTTTTAACAACATTTTGCCTACTGAATGTGACGCTATTTGGTACGTGTAAGTTTTGCTTATTTTTGTCGTTTTATTGTACCAACACACAAAGCTCGATTTCTGTTTTTTTTATGTCAATAAGTTGTGCTGCATTTTTTGCTGCATTTTTTTAAACATCCCTGATAGCCATGCATGTTTTGCAAAATCAGGCAACTTAATGCTGAGCATGAATTTTCGACTAGTTGCTGTGTATTTGCTGAAAACGTAACGCATAGTCCTACATATTCAACAACATGAGAGCAGATTTAAGACATTTTATGTCAGCAGATTCAAAGCAAACGGAGAGCAACTGTTGCTTATTCTGTTACCAACAAAATGACTTCTATTCGTGGAAAACATTTTGCTTTATCAATCATTTTCAACAACATAAGAGCAACGTGACGGTAATAAAAAAAGATAATGATGCTGTGCTTTTGTCGTGTATTTGTTAAAAACATTAAATATATTAATTATTGTCTTGTAGCTAAATAAAATGTCGAAAATGATTTGTGTGTATGTGCGCGCCTGTGCGTATGTAATTGTGTGTTTGCGCGAGCGTGTGTAATGTAATAAATAAACAGGAGTAAATTAATTATTTACTTGGCTATCAGATCAGATTGAAATGGATTTAACAAATGAGTGCTGGCGTCACCGCTAGGCGGCCACGCCGCGGCAGATTTTCTCGTGAGTCGAGGGCGGCCACAGTCGTTATATCTAGGTGCCACCGCGGCGGACACCCCAGCTCATACTAACGTAAGCTTTTAGAACTTACTTGTTGTAAGCTCGAGACGAATACTCGCTCTCATTCTTTTCAAACGTGACGTGTGTGTGGAACATTGGTCACATAACATTTTATATTTTTATATGCAAATAACAATTTGTATTGTTATTTATTCTTGTACATAAATTAAATATTTAATTTAAATTTAATTCTTTTTAATGAAAAGGATACAAGAAATAGTTTTTTGTAAACTAAACATTTATTACGTTTACATTAATGTATTCTGTTTTAATAAATCTATCTGGATTCCGATCTTATTTTCAATCGGTCTTAATACCGTATTTTTGGTGTAAAAATCTCGATCGATTCGGATTACTTTTTTTTAATCGGTTTTATCGCACATTTTTTGCAGGGTAGTGACAATTCAGCAGAAAGAAGAATTAACTTATTTATTTTTTATATATTTGAAATAAATAAAAGTACAAAACATATATTTAACCGTTTTCGACATGTTGTTGAATTTTTGCTGAAATTTATGACTCAGCACATGTTGTTGGCAACTTGCTCTCATGTTGCTCTTTATGTATAACGATAAACCGTTGACAGCAAACACGCAGCATATTGGCAGCAAAACGTGCTGAATTCGTGTGATGTCAAATCAAAGGCAAATGAGGCACACACCTTGTTCTAAATTTGCTGAAAACAAATGCCCTTTGTTTTCGGCAACATTACAGCAACAACACAGACAGGTGGCTATCAGGGATATTATGACGCAGTCTCGGACGTCTATCAAGCTAGCAGAACAAAGTTGTTAAAAAAGAAAAACAACAGCATGAGAATTAGGTGCTTTTTAGGTGCTAATTAGGTGCTCTTCTTATTTTCTGGAAATTTAAATTATAAGGTTGTACTGCCAGCTTGACGTAAGCTAGCAACACACCCAACGAATATCATTGAAGCAAGAGCCCAAAATAAATAAAAAGGGTTAAATTAGGTGCTTTTTAGGTACTTTCAAACGACAAAACTCGCGGTGACGTATCTCCACCCCTTCGCCCAAAAACAGTCCTTAACAGTATTGGAATCAAGAGAAAAGTGCTATAAATAATTGAAATAAAAAACTAATTGATACACAGAAAATAAGTATAAATTAAGTGTTTTATAAATATACTAGCAGAGAATTAAGTGCTTCCCCCCTTAGGCGAAAATCCACCCCTGGGGCTGGTGACGCCAAGAGAGAAGTACTTTAAATAATAATACAAAAAATTTATAAAATACGCATTAACTACACGTAAATTAGGTGCTTTTAAGATATACTACTCGCGAATTAAGTGCTTCCCCCCTTAAGCGAAAATCCACCCCTGAGGCTGGTGACGCCAAGAGAGAAGTACTTTCAATAATGATACAAAAAACTTATAAAATACGCATTAACTACGCGTAAATTAGGTGCTTTTAAGATATGCTACTCGCGAATTAAGTGCTTCCTCCCTTAAGCGAAAATCCACCCCTGGGGCTGGTGACGCCAAGCGAGAAGTACTTTAAATAATAATAATAAAAAATTTATAAAATACGCATTAACTACGCATAAATTAGGTGCTTTTAAGATATACTACTCGCGAGTTAAGTGCTCCCCCCCCCTTAGGTGAAAATCAACCACCACAGTAGGTTCTTCATACTAGCTTTCAAAATTAATATAAAAATGTTTTTGCCTGTAAAATCTCAAGTAATAAGATGTTTTAGAAGTCTATCACTGCCGAATTAAAGTATTTATATATTATCTTACAAATTAAGTGTTTCAATCCTGACAATCAGCTAAAAGTTATTCACTTTTTAACTTTTTGTTTAACTTTTTAACTAGTTACTACCCGAGCCTGATAAAGAGGTATTAGAAATATCAGATAACAGTGGTGATTGTCAGCCTGAAAACGAATGTGTAGATTTTGAAAAGAATTCTCTACCAGCATGCCCTTTTTGCTCAAAAGGAAACGAGCCTGGAGGCGCTCATACGTGCACGATATGTATTAAAACTACATATGTAATATTGCTTAAAATGACAATGTCACCTTCCAAAAACCTTATAACAAACAATATATAAGTATTGGAAAAACCAAGTATCATAAATAAAGAAATCAAATATAATAATTAGTATTACAAAGCCTGTATAGTTTTATCTTTAAATTATTTTTTATTTTTTATTATTTTTCATACAATACTTTAATTCATTCCTTAATTTACAAAAAAATTTTTGAGTAATTGGCTTGTTAGTCCAAAGAAATTGTCTCGTTAGTATGATATCAAAAGAAATATTCTCAAAATAAAATAAAATATGAGAGAATAAAATTACTTAAACCTCCAAAATATTTTGGCAGGTAAACGCAAATTGTTCACTGGTATTATACGTATTTTTAATGAAGTTAAAGTATTTTTTAATTAACCTAAATGTTTCATAATTATTACTGATGTAAAAGATCAAAACATTATTGACATTTTTATTTGTATGTTCATAATATTTGTATCTTTATATAAAGTAATAACTAAAAACTTAGTATGAGGCAATGCGAGGGACATCAGTTACATTAGTTTCATACTGGATTTTATGTACTCAATTCATTTAGTGTACAAATTTATATATATACTATGCCTATATAAGGTGATAAAATGTAAGAATGATATATTTGTATTATATTTTACTATAGGTATGTGGAAAGCCTGTCCATGCATTGGATTTCTGTTCATTGCCTGTTGATGGTGAAAATGAGGGCTATGGTCAGAAGCGTTTGTGCTTGCAATGCCATACTCAAGAAAATGTGAATGACGTTATCGCCTCACAAGATTTTGAAGATTGGGGTGGTCAAATTTCAGCTGCACAAAAATCAAATAAGCCGAAAGGTACATATCTGCAAAATAGTTATGCACAGAATGCACTTCTGTTGCATTCAAAATTTATAGACGTACTCATTATAAAAAATGGCGGAGATGTGCAGCTGAAAGGCGTAAAAAATAAGCAGGTGGTGATAACGTTGCAAAACACGTGCAGTTTTGATAGCTTTTTCCAACTGTTCTTGTGCGCATCATTTGATTATAAAAAATTCGCTGATGAACTTGCCAGTCATCAATGCAATAATTTCTTTAAAATGGTGATGTACGTGAACAAGAAAGGCATCAACAAATCAACATATAAGCAAAGGTGCGATATTCTATGTGAAATATTGGAAAAGACTGAACCAAAATTAGGCTGTTTGTCACTGTTGTGCAATACAACAATTGGGCATATTAGTCGCCAAATTTTAAAGAATTACAACCCCACGTTTATAGAGCGAAATATATGTGATCAAATTTGCACCAATAAGCAACGCACATTCGCGGTACTATCTATACGATTGGCATCATTACTGCACAAATCTTTTAATGAGGAAATCGTAGAAGATATTTGCTTACATTCTCAAAGAAAATGTGAAACCGCAGGATGTGCTGGATTCGTGACAAAAGAACTAAGCTTACAAGGTAATAAATCATTAAATAGAAGTTAAAACATTATCATCAAAATGTGTGTATCTGTAAATTCCACTAGTACTTTTATAATTCTATTAACACCAATCAATTTACTATTAAATTTTAACTAAAAGAACACATTGAATTGTACTTATTCCTATAATAGAAAGTAGTTCCTATAATAGAAAGAGTAGTTATTCCTATAATAGAAAGTTATTCATTTAAACTTAAAACCAATTTTTTTCACATATCTAGGCGAGTATATATTATTTGAAATATACAGCGATGAATTGGAGAATAGTGAAATATTGCTCAAAAGATTACCAACGACGTTATTGTTGTCAATAACAAATTATGAATACAAGCTCCATGGCATAGTGGCAATGAAATTGCCAGCAATTACCACCCGCAGAAGTAATGACGAAATTATAGGGCATTACACTGCCATATGTTACAAGCAAGGAACCTGGGTAGAATATGATGACACGGCCAAATCAACTAAAAAATTAAATAACCAAAAAAAAATTCTCTCCACATTTAATAATGTATGTTAAAAATGGGATAAAGGATATTTAAAAATTTATCATTGCTTATTATAAAACCCTATATATTAAATCCCTGAAAATATTAATAAAGAATTAAACTGGCGTTCAGAACTTATCTAGATCAAGACATGAGATTTTCGACTCAGGATTGAAACACTTAATTTGTAAGATAATATATAAATACCTTAATTCGGCAGTGATAGACTTCTAAAACATCTTATTACTTGAGATTTTACAGGCGAAAACATTTTTATATTAATTTTGAAAGCTAGTATGAAGAACCTACTGTGGTGGTTGATTTTCACCTAAGGGGGGGGGGAGCACTTAACTCGCGAGTAGTATATCTTAAAAGCACCTAATTTACGCGTAGTTAATGCGTATTTTATCAATTTTTTGTATTATTATTAAGTACTTCTCTCTTGGCGTCACCAGCTTCAGGGGTGGATTTTCGCCTAAGGGGGGAAGCACTTAATTCGCGAGTAGTATATCTTAAAAGCACCTAATTTACGCGTAGTTAATGGGTATTTTATAAATTTTTTGTATTATTATTTAAAGTACTTCTCTCTTGGCGTCACCAGCCTCAGGGGTGGATTTTCGCTTAAAGGGGGAAGCACTTAATTCGCGAGTAGTATATCTTAAAAGTATCTAATTTACGCGTAGTTAATGCGTATTTTATAAATTTTTTGTATTATTATTTAAAGTACTTCTCTCTTGGCGTCACCAGTTTCAGGGGTGGATTTTTGCCTAAGGGGAGAAGCACTTAATTCGCGAGTAGTATATCTTAAAAGCACCTAATTTACGCGTAGTTAATGTGTATTTTATAAATTTTTTGTATTATTATTTAAAGTACTTCTCTCTTGGCGTCACCAGCCCCAGGGGTGGATTTTCGCCTAAGGGGGGAAGCACTTAATTCGCGAGTAGCATATCTTAAAAGCACCTAATTTACGCGTAGTTAATGCGTATTTTATAAGTTTTTTGTATCATTATTGAAAGTACTTCTCTCTTGGCGTCACCAGCCTCAGGGGTGGATTTTCGCCTAAGGGGGGAAGCACTTAATTCGCGAGTAGTATATCTTAAAAGCACCTGATTTACGCGTAGTTAATGCGTATTTTATAAATTTTTTGTAATATTATTTAAAGTACTTCTCTCTTGGCGTCACCAGCCTCAGGGGTGGATTTTTGCCTAAGAGAGGGAGCACTTAATTCTCTGCTAGTATATTTATAAAGCACTTAATTTATACTTATTTTCTGTGTATCAATTAGTTTTTTATTTCAATTATTTATAGCACTTTTCTCTTGATTCCAATACTGTTAAGGGCTGTTTTTGGGCGAAGGGGTGGAGATATGTCACCGCGAGTTTTGTCGTTTAAAAAAGCACCTAATTATTCAACCCTTTTTATTTATTTTGGGCTCTTGCTTCAATGATATTCGGGTGTGCTGCTAGCTTACGTCAAGCTGGCAGTACAACCTTATAATTTAAATTTCCAGAAAATAAGAAGAGCACCTAATTTTTAAATAGAGCACCTAATTAGCACCTAAAAAGCACCTAATTTTCATGCTGTTGTTTTTCATTTTTGACAACTTTGTTCTGCTAGCTTGATAGACGTCCGTCTCGGGCTCGAACTTTGCTGTTTTTCTGCTAACATTAACTGAAACAACAAATCATGCCTGGCCTGCTGCTTGATTTTTGCCAGCATAATGTGTATCATAAATTTTCAATTCATGCTCCTATCAGGTTTGGCTATCTAGGTACAGACGAAAAAAGTAACGATCATTACTGAGAAAAAATAATAAAAGCAGTAACGGCGTTACAAGTAACCATAATGTGTATCATAAATTTTCAATTCATGCTCCTATCAGGTTTGGCTATCTAGGTACAGACGAAAAAAGTAACGATCATTACTGAGAAAAAATAATAAAAGCAGTAACGGCGTTACAAGTTACTTGTCTTCCCTAAATCCCGGCGTTACATGTTACTTATCTTCCCTAAATCCCACCCCTAAAGTAATGTAAAAATAAGAAAAAAGATAATAGCATAAATAATTATACGCTAGATATTTATCTAGATAAAAGAAATAGCTTTTTCTTACCTTTATTTAAATGATATAGATTGTATTAAATAGTAATTATGTAGGTAATTTTATATAAATAATGACAAATACCAAGTATATCATACATATATAAATAATTGTCAAGTGAGAATGTGTAAAGAAGAAGATCGTATGATGAGAAAAATTAATATCCGTTAGATAATAACGTACTTTGAGCACCTGTCCACGTAGAGCAACAAGACGTCTGTCATTGCACAATTTGCGCGCTCCAAGCCCGGTGCAATTTATTATGACGTCATATTCATCAATTAGTTCTTTAAGGGAATCCAATTTTTTTTGCTTGAACGTGACTCCGTCTAATTGTAATCTGGCAAAATAATTAATTGAAACTGTAGCTTTTCTGTTTTTTTTTTTTATGTTTTGTAAGATGCATTCATTGTACCAGTCGTTAAACAATAACCAATAAATGAATTGTTTAAGAGAAATATTAAAATAACAATACTTTAAAATAATAAATTGCAAATTAATTGATATTTTTACTCGTAGATCTAATTTTAATGTAAATTTGATCAAAATATTATTTTTTATTAAAATATGTAATTACAATAAGTTGTTTTTATTTATTTACTGACTGGTGCAGAAATCTTACATGATTTACCGGTGTTTAACCCATGGAAGATATAAATTGCTCTGTGTGAGGAGAGTCGAAAAGTACGATCCGTACTTCCAGTTGCCGTTAACCAGTTCAAATTCCTCCTCATTCACTTTTCTGTATAGTGGCACCACGCCTTCAAGCCAGTGATTCTAATTGAATAGTTATTAATTAATCATCGTAAATTCTGAGACAATGCATTAAATTTATCGATTGATTTATTATGAGACAATTCTTTTATTTAGAAATTTTATTTTGTGATTATATAATATTGTATAGAAACCCAGACCACATTAAAACAAGCATAATATCTTGAATCTCATATAACCATTTTTTTACAATTTAATTACAATTTGACAGGACGTTTCGACCTAACTTGATTCTCTTTAGCCGTCTATTCTTTTACATAAATAATAATGAACCCTACCTTATAACTACAAAATTCCTAATTAAAACGGAACTGAGGCATTCGCAAAATGTTGAGAAAAATGTTCGGTCGTATTCTTTACTTGCACTGTAGATTTAAATCACCATCTGGTCAAATTAAAATTTTGAGTTAGTTATTCTAAGTTTTAGTTGATGATTCTTTGTTTGATCGCGAGGATTTCTCATATCTGAATTGTTTTTAGAGTTATCATCACATCTTTGACGTGGTCATTATATATTTCTGTCAATTTTTTTAATCACAGTAAGTGTATCAAAGCCTAGATTAAGAACACATAAAACTGAAATAATTCTAATCCGATAAAACTATCAAGATCAATCTATGTCATTTCTGCCGCAAATTTCCATATTTCTATATGTGACTTATGGGTCCTGTCCTAGAGAAAAATGACCCAGGACCTAAATATATGAGATCTACATGGGATCTACATAGGATCTATGTGAAACCTACATGGAATCTATATGGAACCTACATGAATCTACATAAGATACCTATAAAAATTTGTAGCAAGGATATCTATTTGAAGAGAATATTAATAATTTACAGAATTTGATTTCCTTTATACAATTTGTTATATATTTTTCTTAAAAATATTATAATCTAAAGACTTACAGTGAGTACAAAAGAAACTGGATAGAAGTACAACAACCGCGTTTATTAAATAACTCGCAGGACATCTTCACAGTTGAATCGCTCGAATAATTAATGTTATATGTAACCGTTTTTTAAGTAGTCCATAAATAAAAATTCGACCTAGCTACGTTCTCTACTTAGCAAATGTGGCAAGTCTCTCAATAATATCAAAATACGATTTATCATGGAACAGTTCAGTATCATTGATTAAATTTAATCTATAAATTTGTTTCTTTAAATGGAGCATTTTTTTATTAGTCTTTTGGAATACTTTCTGTCTAAGATGTTAATTGAAAAGGAACTGGTAGTGAAAGGAGATGTACATCTTTTGTTCGTTGATCTACAAAAAGCATATGACAGCTAGTATATGTTCTTGTGATAAAATTATGAAAGGCACTACAACAAATGAACTTAAACCACACACTAGTCGTGGCAATACAACATTTGTACAAGGATTCATTTTCCGCAGTAAAAATTGGAAATAAACTGTCAAGTCTTCTTGCAGTAATAAAAGGAGTACGGCAGGGTTGTATTGTATCTCTTCGACTCTCTTCAAAATAAACGTGGCTTAAGTTTTAAAACAGTGGAAAAAAATACAAAGGTATAAGAATGCTAATAAAACGGACGATAGCTGCTTCTATACACATTGCAGTTTGCAGATGATCAGGTGATCTATGCAGGAGAAATGAACATCAAAGAAACTAAATATTTATTCGTAGAATCCGAACAAACTGATATTATAAGGTAAATCAGTACAACATTGAAAACTGCAAGAAATATAAATATTTAGAAATAACGTTCAATAAAATTGGAAAAGAAGAAATTCACTTGAGAATAGTAAAATTCAGGAACATATTATATATGATGTATAAATGGCATACTGTGGAGCAACGAAATAGAAAAGAGCAGGATGCTATAATTAAAAGCAACCTGATATGATTGAAAGCAATATCGAGATTGGAAATACAAAATGAAACAATTAAAGAACAGATGGGAAAGTAGAAGACTGTAACGATATTGAAAATCTACAATTAAAATGATACAAGTACATGAGAAAAATGAGTGAAGAGAGACTACCACAAAAGATCCTGAACTGGAACCTGTAGGGGAAGAAAGAGGAAGGTCGAGGAAGAATTGGATGCAGCGGGTAAGAAGGGTGATCAGTGCGAGAGAGCTACAAGAGGAAAACTAAGATGACAAGAACCAATGGCGTCAGGATATATCGAAGGACATGTTAAAAACGAATTAATTATACCCTATGATCAGAAAGTATCGGAAATTTTTAAATAAAACAAAATAGAGTTAAATTTCAGGCAAATTTATTTTATCTCCTTCAAAATATGATCCATCTGAAGCAACACACATGTGCCAACGCTTGACCCAGTCCTCCATGCATCCCTGGTAGGCCGACGAAGGGATGGCCTTTAGTTCCCTCGTCGCATTCTCTTTGATCTCCTCGATCGACTGAAATCTCTTTCCACGAAGTGGCAACTTCAACTTGGGGAACAAAAAAAAGTCGCACGGGGCCATATCAGGTGAATACGGTGCTTGCTTGATGGTATTTACTTGATGTTTGGTCAAATAATTCAGTACAATTCGGGCTCGGTGCGATGGTGCGTTATCATCATGCAAAATCCAAGAATCCATACCCAAAACATCAACCACAATATGCTGTGCCGTTCCATATGCAATGCCAAGTTCACTAGACATCTCTCTTAAGCTGGAATGACGATTTTCAAGCACCATTTCTTTCACTTTCTTCACGTTTTCATCGGTGTTCGACGTCGATGGACATCCGGAACGAGGGAAATCTTCCACCACTGTACGACCACTTTTAAAGTCTTTATACCACTCGTATGCTCTTGTTTTTGATAGAGCAGATTCGCAAAATGCTTTTTGCAACATTTTCAGTGCATCGGCACACGAAATTTCGTTCGCAACACAAAATTTCAAACAAACTCTTTGTTCAACAAAATTATTCATGGTAAAATGCGGCAAAATGAAAAAAGTTGACTGATGTAAACAAACGCCAGGCAGATGCTAATGATCGGATTGCACTAAAACCTGACAGATATGCGTCTTAAGGTCGTACCAACATAAGAAAAAAAATTAACCGGTTCCCGCATGCGCGGTACTTTTAAATAAAAAATTCCCGGTACTTTCTGATCATAGGGTATATACTATATATATGTGATATTTTGGTTCATGATTTAAAAGTTTTGTTTTTCTAGTCGAACATATGGTTGAAATTTAAGATATGCTCTGAAATGACCGAATGTTTAGTCTAATTTTTAACATTTTCTTAGTTTGTACTACGTAAAACGAGTTGTAGTTTTTACAATTTATTTTGCAAGTTATGTTGTTATTGAATTTTTATCCTTTTGTATCTTTATTATCTTATCCAATCTGTTCAAGCATCTGTATCCTATTATGTAAGTATAAATCTTTATTAAATGCTAATGCTATTGTCTCAATGTCAGACATTTTTGATACATGAAATCGCTACAAACTTCTTTTTGTTTCATTCTCGTCATTAATTTCATTTTTATTGTTATATTGTTGTCTTTTTATTCTCTAAATTTTTATTTATTATGGAAAAGCTTTTCCAGTTCAATATTTATTTTATTGAATATCATATCCAAAAGATAATCGTTATCTAATAGCAAATTAATTAAAAATTATGTTCTAAATTTTTTTCATTAAATTTTGGATAAAAGAGTAAAATCGCTTTAGTTACTTATAACTCGTAAATTAATTTGATTTTATGTTGTATTGGATAATTCAATAAAGAAGGAAGGTATCAACCCGAAAAGATTTTTTGTGAAATCAATCTAGCATTAATGTAATATAGTTTTTGAGATTGATACATAAAAAATTGAGGCTTTATTCTTTTTCGTACGTAATGTATTTTTCGTTCATCACAATCGAGTCCGTCACAAATTATTATGAAACTCAAAACATTATGCTTGTTTTAATTTGGTCTCGGTTTCTATAATTTAATACTTAATTTGTAAACACAATAGCGACAGTCGGTATAATTTGTATAATAATATTGTTACGACCGAACGGGGATGCGCTCGGAATTTAACACTTCCCTGTACAGAAAGAAAAAGATCGTCTTTTTGATAACATGTCTGTTGACAGTTTCGAGTTGTATTTTGTCTATGATCTTGAACAATTTCTATTGAGTTTTGGTATTGATTAGAGTTATTAAAATTCGTGTGTTCAAACTCTGTGTCTTCTTTGTGCGTGTGCAATACGAGTGCGAGTGAGAAACTTGGATGCTACAATATTGTTTCATTATAGAGAAAAATTATTTTTTGGCCTATCTTACCTTAACGGTATCTGAAGATGAATTAGCGAATATATATCCAGAAATATCAGTCACTCCAGCATGAGAAGCATAATCCATTTTTCGAAGTGCATCGTAAAATTCGTAAGAATCTTTTATCCATTGTCTTAAAAAGTCAATTATAATTCATAAATAAATAAATAAATTGTGTGTGTGTGTGTGTGTGTGTGTGTGTGTGTGTGTGTGTGTGTGCGTGTTTATGCGCGTGCGTGCGTGTGCGTATACGTGCGTGCATATGCGTGTGTGCGTGCGTGCGCCTAAAACGAACAGTTAAAGTTACTTCTTCTTTTTCTTCTTCTTCTTCTTTCGATTGAATTGGCACCCGTCCTCAATAATCAGCAAGGGGGGACGATTTGGCCATTAAACAAAATTAGTATGTGGAATACGAAACAATAAATGGGAATATAGGATATGATTGCACAAAAAATAAGGAGGATTGCATCAGCAATCCTAACCGCGCTTTTTCACTATATTACAAACACGCTGGTACACACTTACTGGTACACAGCTAACCAGCGTCAGGGCTGTTAAAGTTACTGTTCACTGCGTTTTTATAAAAGCTGAATTTAAGCTTTACAGATATCAAAAATTTTTACAGGTTTATACTCTCTACGTCAGTGCTCGGAATTAGTGGCACATTTCGAGCCGATTTCCGAGGCGACGCCTACTGTCTCCCCTCGAGCCCCTCACTCCGCTCGCGGGCCAACAACCGAGCTGCCGGCCGCGCGTCAAATGTTGTGGCTCAGGAGCGTAGAGCGTCCCTTGTAAAAGAAATAGCCTAGGGCCTAGAACCTAGAAATAATTATTATTTTTATAAATAATTATATAAAAATTTAGTATTAATGTATGTAATATATACATACAATATAAATAATTATATAAAAATTTAATATTATTGTATGTAATATATACATACAATACAATATACATATATTATAATAATATATTTCCAAAATATATAATTAAAAAATTAAAATTTGAAATTAAAATCTAAACAATAGCTTTCCACATTACCCATGAGGTACTATTGCGAATGCGTTTTTTTTTGCTAAACCACATTTTACATTATCTTACAATTAGTTATTTTTTTAGTGGATTAGGCCTACTGGGGAAACCACTTAAAAAAAACGCATTCGCAATAGTACCTCATGGGTAATGTGGAAAGCTATTGTTTAGATTTTAATTTCAAATTTTAATTTTTTAATTATATATTTTGGAAATATATTATTATAATATATGTATATTATATTGTATGTATATATTACATACAATAATATTAAATTTTTATATAATTATTTATATTGTATGTATATATTACATACATTAATATTAAATTTTTATATAATTATTTATAAAAATAATAATTATTTCTTGGTTCTAGGCCCTAGGCTATTTCTTTTACAAGGGACGCTCTACGCTCCTGAGCCACAACATTTGACGCGCGGCCGGCAGCTCGGCTGTAGGCCCGAGAGCGGAGTGAGGGGCTCGAGGGGAGACAGTAGGCGTCGCCTCGGAAATCGGCTCGAAATGTGCCACTAATTCCGAGCACTGCTCTACGTAATTTTCAGAAGTATATTACATATTAATTTTTTACTTTTATTCTAACTTGAAAGCCTTGAATAATAAATAGTAAATTTTAAATAATATTAATTAAATTATTGAATTCGATGTGTATCATGTGCGTATGAATTCAGCAAATAAAGTCATGTTATATGTGAGCTATGGTTGTGGAATATGGTTGTCTGTCACATGCATCTCTCTTGTGACATTACAATAATCTCATTGTAGATGTTGTATAATGTTTACTAGTGTTACGTTTAGCGCCCAAAATTTTTCTTTATTTTTCCGTACCATTTTCGTCAAAAGTGAACTTTGAGAGTAAATTTTTCAAAAATACAATAGATACAAATTATGACAAGAGATTTGATTCATAAAAATAATTTAATATCATCACCCACTTCGAATCAGAATTTAGAATTAAAATCAAAATAGATACACGTAATTTTTTAATTTTCTTCTAACACTTTTCATTATATTTAAAAATATAAATCATAATAAAATAATAGATTCATGATCGCATGATAATTGAGTGTGCTGGCTGTTATCACACCGTACACGTCAACCTGAGATCGCCAATAAAATCCCTAATAGCACAAGACGTGATGATCCTGAATTCGTCCTGAATGTCCCGGGTCAATAATGGATCGGACCTAAGACATTATACTAGGATGACAATTTCAGGACTTCCCGAGGAATGTTAAATAAACCAAAGGAATTCTATATACAACCTACATTATACCCAATGGACGTAATATTAAGTCGCCCACACTGCACACTGTATCCAAAGGACGTCCTGAGGACATCTAAGTCCTAAGCCGAGCCTAAGGACGTCCTTAGGTCGTTTAAGTCCTAATTCAATCCTAAGGACGTCCTTTGACTATCTCTCTGTGTCATATGGTACAAAATATAAAAGCTAAGGGAAAATAGAAAAAACATTAAACGATCAAGTTAAAACATGTCATGCTAAGGGATACATATCAAAGCAAAAATTCTACTCATTACGAGTGAGTGACTGCATGCTACTAAAAGCTTATGGGTTGCCAAAAATACATAAGCCTAACGCGCCCTTAAGAATTATTATGTCGTCGGTGAGAACTGCTCTTTATCCATTAGCAACTTTTCTGCAGAACACCATATCGGACAGCATTCCGCGAGCGTTGAGCCACGTCGAGAATAGTTTTCAACTCTGTAAACTATTAACGAATAAGAACATACAGGACTTCGAGACCTTGCTATCGCTTGACGTGACATCTTTATTTGCCAACGTGCCCTTAGACCATGCAATCGAGGGGATTAGTTCTAGGTGAGAATCCATAGAAAAAAAGATATCCCAAAAGACGAATTTATTACAACAGTACAGTTTGTTTTAACGTCTACGTTTTTTACTTTTAATATTAGGTGTTGGAATTAATTCGTAGCGTTTTACGAGAGATGGTGGGGATACTACAGTTTTCTGTTTTTACCGTCAGAAGCAAATTTATCTTAAATCAGTTGTTAGGTTAGGTGTTATTTTTACGACATCTTACTTTCACTTGTTAATAACATCAAGTTATAATTATTTAAATATGTCTAAATTTATACCAAATAAAGTGTTTTTGCGGGGAGTTTTATTACATTACTTTCATATGAATAAAACTGCTGCGGAAAGCCATAGGATTTTCGAAGAAGTTTACGGTGAGCAAGCTTTAGCTGAACAAACGTGTCGGAAGTGGTTTGCGCGATTCAAGAGCGGTGATTTCGACTTAGAAGACAAGGAACGACCTGGACAGCCAAAAAAGTTTGAAGACAAAGAATTGGAGACATTACTTGAGGAGAACTCAACTCAAACGCTCGAAGAGTTGTCCACATCGTTGGGGGTTGACTTTTCAACAGTGGGAAAACGACTTAAAGCGTTAAGGATGATCCAAAAGGAAGGACATTGGATCCCATACGAATTAAAGCCGAGGGACGTTGAAAGGCGTTTTTTGACTTGCGAGTTACTGCTTCAACGGTACAAAAGAAAAAGTTTTTTACATCGGATTGTTACGGGTGATGAAAAATGGATATATTACGATAACCCCAAGCGCAAAAAATCATGGTTAAGCCTGGACAACCATCATCATCAGTACCAAAACGTAATATTCATGGATCTAAGCTTCTTCTTTTCTGCATTTGGTGGGATCAACGGGGTGTGGTTTACTACGAACTGCTGAATCCGAATGAAACCATCACTGGGGATCGTTACCGACTGCAATTGATGCGCTTGAGTCGGGCATTGAAGGAGAAACGGCCGGAATGGAGCGAAAGGCACGACAAAATTATTTTGCTGCACGACAATGCTAGACCGCACGTCGCAAAGCCAGTGCAAACGTACCTGCAAACACTGAAATGGGAAGTCCTAACCCACCCGCCGTATTCTCCAGATATTGCTCCTTTGGATTATCACTTGTTCCGGTCGATGGCCCATGGTATGTCCGCGGAGAAATTTACTTCTTATGAATAATGCAAAACTTGGATTGATTCATGGATCGCCTCTAAGCGTTTTTTCGACGGGGTATCCGTCTCTTATCCGAAAGATGGGAAAAAGTTGTGGCAAGCGATGGAAAATATTTTTAGTAATGTATTTTTATATTTAAACTTAGAATAAATCGTTGTTTCTCTCTAAAAAAACGCTACGAATTAATTCCAACACCTAATAATAAGATATGCAAACAAACGTTTGGTGTCCCTATGGGCTCACCGTTATCACCAGTAATTGCAGACATAGTGATGCAAGATCTGGAGTCCAAAGTTCTGAATAACATAAAAGTGGTTTTACCGTTTTACGTACACTATGTGGACGATATCGCTTTGGCGGCACCCACCGAAGCGGTTGATAATATTCTAAATAAATTTAACGGATACCACAACCGCCTACAATTTACTATCAAACGGGAAAACATAGCCTCAATTTTTTAGATACCTTAATTAGAGTCGAGAACAATACCTTACATACTGACTGGTCCCATAAAAACACCTTCTCAGGTAGATACTTATCATACTATTCACATTACCCAGCCAAAAAATAGGAACCATTTACAGCATGGTAGATCAGGCGCTGTTATTATTACACCCACAATACCACAAAAAAAATCTAGAATTTTGCGTTAACACTCTAATTAATAACGGCTACCCAATAGAATTGATTTTTAATAAAATCAACATAACAATCAAGAAATTAATTATTACAAAATTAAATAACGGAGTTCAAAACTTGATTGACGTGTCGGACACGATCGTGGAAAGAAAAAAGTATTTGGTCTTCCAGTACATAAAAGACGTGTCTGAAAAAATATCTACGTGAATAAAGATATAATTAGACTAGGTTTAAATGTTTAATTAAGCTAGATAAGTTTGTTAAAGCACAAGGATAAGAACATAAAAACAGAATGTAACAACGTCGTCTGTAAATTAAATTGTAACGACTGTAATGCCTCGTACGTAGGACAAACAAAAAAAAAACTAAAAACAAGAATCAAAGAACATGTAAACAACATTAAACTTGAAACAGCGAAAATATCCGTTATTAGTGAACACAGAGTACAACAGAGTCATTTGTTCGATTGAGAAAATGTAAAAATCCTTGATTTTAAACCAAATTATTACAAGCGCTTAATTTCCGAAATGATACACTATACATTAATGAACAAAAAAATGGTTTTAATCAAAAAACGGATACTATGTTAGACGACTGTTACAACACTGTTTTGAATAAACTGGTCGATATGTAACAAAAAAAGAATAGGGAATATAATTGTAAACAGTGGAATATCTGACTCAGACGCGGGTTGCGCACGCTTCGCAACATCAAAAGTGTTCAGTCTTCCTTGTCACGCCGATCAATACAGATCGATCGTTGTGCGTTAACGTTATAAGCGATCAGCGTTGAACATGTCTTACAACGACTCTAACGACGAACCGTAAATTTAACTATCTACATAAAATATATGATTCAACTGACACAGAATTTGTAAAAACGCGCGTAACGGCCATTAGTGAAATTTGGTTTTATTATTTTATTTTTATTTTTATTATATTTTTAAAATATCATTGGTCAGAAATCAATTAACTTGCACGAGTTATATGTCAGGAAGCGAGATGTCGACTGAATTTTTGACACGATTTGTTTCGCGGATTGGAAATCGACGAAGCAATACTAAAAGTTTCGGACCATGGGTTTTAAATCCCGGACTATTGTATTGAAGGTATCAGACTGTTTTGAAAATTCTGTTTGCGCTTTGCGTCTATAATATAAGAATACACACACATTGAAGAAGACTCCGTAGAGTCGAAACGTTTGTGTCTCGAGTATTAATAAATATGTATTATAATTTATACGAACATCTACATCTCTTTGCTTGTCTTACTGGCCTTTTCAATTAATTGTTAAATTGGGAAATAGAAAAATTCACGGTTATAATACTTTTCCACATTCTTCCGTTATCAAATAACTAACTTCTTTAATGTTAAAACTTTTATTTAATAAAAATTTGAATTTGAGCAAAGAAATTTGAGATTAAGAATTTCGCTTCAAACAAAAAAGACCAAGACTGCCTACGGAAAGTTAATCCAGAATATACACTACTCAAAAGAAAATAGGGAACACTTTCCAGACACCAAAAATTAGGCTATTTTCAAATGACTGTAACTCGGTGAAAAATCATCGTAGATAAAAAATAAAAAAAACATTTTGAAGCTTGAAGATCCAACTTTAACGCTCTATCAGCAGATTTTCAAAATTCTTTTAACTTCCTTGTCTTATGCAGTAAAAAAGCACACCCTGTTTTGTTCCTTAAAATTTCGTATTTTTGACACTTTGCAGCTCGACCAACAAATTTTTTTCGAACAATTCAAGTAAAGCTTCATAAACTACAACATTTTGCCTACAAAATGCTTTTTTTAAAATTTTTCTACGATTTTTTTTGACCGAGTTACGCTACTTTGAAGCTAAACCTGCATTTTTTACAAATGATATCCGTACTCCTTGAAAAATCATCGTAGACAAAAAATCAAAAAACCATTTTAAAGCTCGAAGTTCCAGCTTTAACATGCTGTTAATGGTTTTCAAAAATTTTCTCAATTTCTTAGTACTATGCCCCAAAAAAGATACATTGTTTTTTCCTTAAAATAATGTATTTTTAACAGCCTGTAGCTCAATAAAAAAATTTTTCTCGACAAATCCAATGCAAGTGCCATAAAGTATGACATTTTCTCTACAAAATGCTTTTTTTAAAGTTTTCTCTACGATTTTTTTGACCGAGTTACAAGACTTTGAAGATATACATTTTTTACAGTACATTTTTCCGAAAAATGACGTCTACCGCCGACATTAGCATTACCCAATGTGCACCACGTGGAGGTTGTCGGTCGGATTTTTGCACATCGTGTGTGTGTGTGTGTGTGTGTGTGTGTGTGTGTGTGTGTGTGTGTGTGTGTGTGTGTGTGTGTGTGTGTGTATGTATGTATCACAGCAGAGATAAGGACCCCGCAGTTCGTCACTTCTGCAGTATTTAATGACTCCAAACCCTCTCTGCTGTGTGTGTATGCGCTCGCGCGCATGAGAGTTCAATAGTGTGTATTTCCTCCTCTCTGATCAATTACTGCTTGCAAGCGTTCTCGCATATTTATACATCTTGCAATACGATCTTGCGGAATGTTGTGCCAAATTTCCGTTAAAATTTCTCCCAATTCTTCTAAATTTCGCGGCTGTTCCTCGCGACGCCTTAATCGTCGTTCCATTTCATCCCAAATGTGCTCGATTGGATTTAAATCCGGGCTATTGGCGGGATGATTTAACAGTCTAATTGCGTGTCGTTGAAAAAAACGTCGCGTTATATTCGCCGTATGAGGTCGAGCGTTGTCCTGCATAAAAATAAAATTCCGACAGGTTCGATTTAATAGCAAAACGTGTGGTCGTAGAATATCGTTGATATAACGAACACCCGTCATTGCCGGAGGTGGCAGGATCACTAGATCACTTCGTCTTGTAAGTGATATACACCCCCACACCATCACGGAACCGCCGTTGTAGGATCGTATTGGCATAACGCAACGTCGATCATAGCGTTCATTTCGTCGACGCCAAGTACGTATACGAGCATCATTGCCATAAAGGCAAAAACGTGATTCGTCGGAGAAATATACATTTCTCCAATCCCTAGCGGTCCAATTTATGTGATCGCGCGCAAATTGATAACCTACTTGGCGATGTACGAGTGTGAGTCTTGGTACTTGTGCACGAACACGAGAACGAAGACCGGCTTCTCTCAAACGGTTGCGAATTGTTTGTTCGCACACATGGCGCAAATGAATGTCATTACGAATGTTTCTTGCGGTAATTATTCGTCTTTCTAATGCATAACGAACAATGGCTCGATCTTGTCTATTTGTCTGTAATCGAGAACGACCACTACCTTCACGTCTCGTGTAATTTCCCGTGTCTTGATATCGTAACCAAGCTCTACTCACTACGGACACAGATGCACCAATATCTTGCGCCACATAACGCATACTAAAACCTTGTTGCAAAAGCGCAATTATGCGTGCAACTTCTACGGCCGATAAATGTCTACGCGGCATTTTGAAAATTCCGTGTCGCTTATCACACTGCGAGAATCGCCGGCGTACTAAACAAAATTTTATTGTATTGAGCATGCAATGTTTACATATGGTCATCTTTGTCTAAAAAGAGATTTTTTTTAGACTAAGACGACTATATGTTTACAGTTCACAGGATTGGAGAAATGTATATTTCTCCGACGAATCATGTTTTTGCCTTTATGGCAATGATGCTCGTATACGTACTTGGCATCGACGAAATGAACGCTATGATCGACGTTGCGTTATGCCAATACGATCCTACAACGGCGGTTCCGTGATGGTGTGGGGGTGTATATCACTTACAAGACGAAGTGATCTAGTGATCCTGCCACCTCCGGCAATGACGGGTTCGTTATATCAACGATATTCTACGACCACACGTTTTGCTATTAAATCGAACCTGTCGGAACTTTATTTTTATGCAGGACAACGCTCGACCTCATACGGCGAATATAACGCGACGTTTTTTTCAACGACACGCAATTAGACTGTTAAATCATCCCGCCAATAGCCCGGACTTAAATCCAATCGAGCACATTTGGGATGAAATGGAACGACGATTAAGGCGTCGCGAGGAACAGCCGCGAAATTTAGAAGAATTGGGAGAAATTTTAACGGAAATTTGGCACAACATTCCGCAAGATCGTATTGCAAGATGTATAAATATGCGAGAACGCTTGCAAGCAGTAATTGATCAGAGAGGAGGAAATACACACTATTGAACTCTCATGCGCGCGAGCGCATACACACACAGCAGAGAGGGTTTGGAGTCATTAAATACTGCAGAAGTGACGAACTGCGGGGTCCTTATCTCTGCTGTGATACATACATACACACACACACACACACACACACACACACACACACACACACACACACACACACACACACACGATGTGCAAAAATCCGACCGACAACCTCCACGTGGTGCACATTGGGTAATGCTAATGTCGGCGGTAGACGTCATTTTTCGGAAAAATGTACTGTAAAAAATGTATATCTTCAAAGTCTTGTAACTCGGTCAAAAAAAATCGTAGAGAAAACTTTAAAAAAAGCATTTTGTAGAGAAAATGTCATACTTTATGGCACTTGCATTGGATTTGTCGAGAAAAATTTTTTTATTGAGCTACAGGCTGTTAAAAATACGTTATTTTAAGGAAAAAACAGTGTATCTTTTTTGGGGCATAGTACTAAGAAATTGAGAAAATTTTTAAAAACCATTAACAGCATGTTAAAGCTGGAACTTCGAGCTTTAAAATGGTTTTTTGATTTTTTGTCTACGATGATTTTTCACGGAGTACGGATATCATTTGTAAAAAATGCAGGTTTAGCTTCAAAGTAGCGTAACTCGGTCAAAAAAAATCGTAGAGAAATTTTAAAAAAAGCATTTTGTAGGCAAAATGTTGTAGTTTATGAAGCTTTACTTGAATTGTTCGAAAAAAATTTGTTGGTCGAGCTGCAAAGTGTCAAAAATACGAAATTTTAAGGAACAAAACAGGGTGTGCTTTTTTACTGCATAAGACAAGGAAGTTAAAAGAATTTTGAAAATCTGCTGATAGAGCGTTAAAGTTGGATCTTCAAGCTTCAAAATGCTTTTTTTATTTTTTATCTACGATGATTTTTCACCGAGTTACAGTCATTTGAAAATAGCCTAATTTTTGGTGTCTGGAAAGTGTTCCCTATTTTCTTTTGAGTAGTGTATATAATATGCAAGTATGTATATAAAAAATTTAAGAAAGTTTTTATTATAAATCATAATTAAACATATAAAATTATTTTAATAAAAAAAAAACATTTGTATTATATCAGAAAATTAAGTAAGTAGAATTTGTTTTTTATTACTACATTGGACTGCACTAGCTTTTTCTTCTTGTTTTCATCAAATTTTAAACATATATCTGAATATTATTTTTAACGCAGAATGTGCACTACTTCAGCAATAAAAAACAGGTCTATAATACATATGACAACTACTCTGAATCATAAAGATCAACTTATAATTATACATTGTTTTTAAATAATTAATCACATATTAAATCCCTTATAAATAAAAATAAAATAGAAAAATTTTTTTGACATACAATAAATGTTAATTTCCAACATATAAAGATTTGAAGTTAGAGTCGCTGCTCGTCGATGCTTCGATATCATCGAAAATTGACTGCGTTTAGCGGAAAAAACAGCTTTGCAATTGTAAAATTTTTTAATATAAATTGTAACAATGCATGCACGTTACATGCATTATTCCCGGCGAACATCAGCCGGAGGCCGGTGTTTGCTTTAAACAACAAAAAGCGCGCTCGCGCCTACCTAAACGCTTCCACAAGGACAACACCGCTAACGGCCAAAAGGTGCGAATTCATACAGCGATAAATCGCTGGCGACTTTCCTCTTCTACCTCGATTTTCCCCTTCTACACATACTTGTGCCGAATCCGTTGACAAATCGTCAGAAGTTCAACTTGGTTGAACTTCAGCGACAAGTCGACACAATCGTGAGCAGTATGGAATCTTCAAATACTAGTTTAGGAACGGATACGTGAAAAAAGCTATGATCCTGACGGTCTTTTAAGTATGGAGCTACCCAATACTGCTTCTTTTTGTAATGCCGTTTCTCTTGTGTTTTTTGCAATTCCAACATTATAGCAGTTGTAATCACTATTCGTCGCTTTTTAATTGCTCTTGCTACTGCTGTTCCCAAAATATTTGCGCATTCAGCAGAATACACCTTATTTGAACGTATTGTCACTTTCATTTTTCTTCACTTTTCAATTTCTATTAAAAATAATACTTATTACTCTGTAATTATTAACTAATAATTTACTGAGTTGATTGCGCCTATTGACACTAAACGCCTATTGCGCCTTTTGCAATCAACTCAGTAAATTATTAGTTAATAATTACAGATTAATAAGTATTATTTTTAATAAAAATAATACTTATTTTATTTTATACTTTTTTAATACTTTTTTTTATATTTATTGTATTTTTAGTCGCTAGCGATTTGTCGCCACATGAATATGTACTGGGAGAAAAGCGACAGATACTTGACGCTGGCGTTACTTTTCCCCCACTTCTTCCAAGTCGCCAGCGATTTATCGCTGCATGAATTCGCAGCTAAAGGCGGCATAAGGTGGACTCGTGCGCGGTAGAAGGCCGCGCGCACGCGCACCACCGACTAGTCGCAAGAAGAAATCCCCGCGAAAACGCGCCTGTACCAGCAACTGTGGAGAAACGAAAATCCCGAGATAAAATCTTGAGAGAAAACGACCGAGCGCACGAGCCAGGGGGTATAAAAGCCTCCGCTCGCACGCTCGGTATCCATTTAACGTTCTTGATCCTGACCCGAGACTGCTCTTCGGCGAGAATAAGCAATAAAGATTCTTTGCCGCTGTCGAGGTACTCAACAAGCTAAAGCTCGAGAAAACAAATTTCTTTCCCTCGTAGTCACCCCAGAGACCAAGGCGATAAAGGTCTTTTGTTGCCACCAAGATACTTGGTAGCTCCGGGCGTTCCTGGCAAAAATCCAGCAACTCCGCGCCAGCTAGAATCTCCGCACCGGCTATTAAGCCAGACGCGTCGCAGGAACGATTTATCTGACGTACAAGTGTCAGGCTAGCCCGCGTACTTCGCGTCAGCGCACCGTACATCGTACACCGCGCCGAACATAAACACAACCGCATTTAGAAACTCGGCTAGCCGGTTTACTCGGAAACCGGCACCGATTCCGAGAACCGCGAGATTTTTTCGCAGCTTTGCGGTCAAGACCGCCTGTAAATAAATTGTAAATAGCCTATTTATTTAACCGTATTTGATTCTCCAAAATCACTGTCCGTCCAAAGAAATTAGATTCAAACCAATTATATTTTCGCCGTATCTTTTGTTCTTTTCTTTCTTTTTTATTGTTATAAAAATATATATGTATTTGTGTTAAAACGCGGCATTAAGCAATAAAAGTCACATTCACGTCAATCGCATCTCAATATCACGTGCCGATTTATTTTCTCTCTCTCTCACTTCCAACTTATTCCGTTAATCCAGCTGCAAGCTAAATCCGCGCATTAACGAAATATCGGTTGTTTCAGGGTTATACATTGGTTATACATTTAGACAAGAAAAGTGAGGGCAAATATTAATCGTATCAAAAAATTTTACAACGGTATCAATAAACAAAATAGATCTATGAATAAAGAAACTTCGATCTACAACTCAATAAGCAGAAAATATTTTTTAAATATTTTTTAAATGTCTTTTTTAATACAAATTTTTTATGTTTAATTTAATTATTGTATTATATTGACATATATATTTTCTAGTTGCATTTTTATTTAAATAAATAATAACAGAAAAGTTATTCCAGATGATAATCCGCATTTGTAAAAATCAGTAAAAAAAATTATAATTTTATATATATTAATATAAATAATATGGTTTAATTATACATAGTTCGTCTTTTCGATGATATATATTTACTTAATCTATCAGTTATATACACATATTAGTATAAAGTGTTCACAGATCATTACGAGAAATCCAGTTCGCAGCGATCACAGAGATCAAGCAACGTTCATCGAAGTCGCGACTTGGATGGGTGACCGCTTGGGAATTTCTGAGAAAAAAGTTCCAATTTTTTTTTTCGAAAAATGTTTTTTAAAATTGTAGCACGTCTTTTTATTGCTGTCCGTGTTATAGTCTTGCCTGTGCTATCGTTCTATATCTATCGAGAGCGACACGTCTCTACGTATGCGCGACATCTTACTAAATCGATAATGGCGGAATATTCGTCTCGGCGTGCCACAAAATGTTATTAAAATATTATTTTGCTCATTGGAATTATGTGGTGTAATAATATCATATACTTATGCGGATATTCCTTAAATATCCTAAAATGGTCCTGAAATGCGTACGTATATCCCGAGGATTGGCCATCTTTAGGAATCCCGATTGCATGTCCACAGGATGTCCGTAGGCAAGAATGAGGCGCTCATTTGGTAATCCACGGGACGTCCACAGGACGTTTCGGGATTATAACAGATAGTCCTCAGGACTATCCCGCTCGTCCCGACAGGTCGTCCTTAGGACATTCCGTGAACGTCCCTCTGTGCTATTAGGGAACTTACATATGAAAACTTCTGTTGCAGGAAGAGTCAACTCAATTACAATCAAAGATGTCTTATTTGTACCAAGATTAAAATTTAATCTACTGTCAATATCTAAGCTGGAAGCAAAGGGCTTTAAGGTTATTTTTGAAAATGACACCGGTACAATATAATAATAATAAAGGAATTGCAGTTGCACATCGAAAACATAGGCTGTAACATTTACTGAAGCAGCAAGTGCAAATACATGCTCAGAATACGCCGGATCTATGGCACCGGGTCATATCAGCGAAAGAGAGCTACAAAAACTCATAGATCTTACTAAAGGCATAGATACAACGCTGAAGAAAACAAAAGGAGTTCTGTGATGTATTGAGGGAAAACAGACCAGTCAACACACACACACAAGAACAAGTCAGAGCCAAAAAGACTTTACAGCTTGTCCACAGTGATGTTTTTGGACCAATATCTACATAGGCTGTGTTCCGTTTTTACTGGCAGTACTGAAAATTTATAGTTCACGTCACATATACTATACATTTTCAGTACTGGCAGTTAATATCGGAACACAACCATGATCTTATGATGGGAAACGTTGTGTACTGACGTTTATTGATGACTACATACATTTTACTACTGCATATTTGTTGAAAAACAAATCAGAAATCTTTCATTATTATCTAGAGGCGCGGTCGCAACTCGCGCCTATGTAGGAGAAGCGAATCGCAGACCGACCCTCTTTTACGCGAGTCAGCGAGTTCCAAGCATGCGAGATTATCAGATCTCAGTAACGGCTGAACCGATCAAGTTCTGAGTAGTCTCAAACGATAGCTTGGCCTCGACTTGTATAATAAAAGTGTTTTTATTTTTTCTCTCCGTGCCCTACGAACGGAGATATCGCGACGCAAAGTCCAAATCTCAATTTTTACATTTAAGAAACGTCATCGTCGCTAAGATTTTCTTGTCCAGTACATATTTTCGAAACAGAGAGGCGTTTGCTATTATATTATATTAGCTATATTCAATCAATCATGTCATGCACCTTCATCTAACCTGAATAGTAGTTGTCACCTAACGCAACTGACCATTCCGTCACGGCGATTTCGGTGGAGCGAACAATCTTTTAATCCGTTTTCCGCCCGGTTAAGAATAATCAGTACAAAATTACCGTTTCAAAAAAAAGGTAAGAAAAGGCACCAAGTGTATGTGCGCGCACCTAAAAACTTTTATTTTTTTCTGCAAAACTCAAGTGGTACTATCTCTGTGTTAATTGAAAAACTTACTATGCCAGCCCATGTCGTAATATCTTGAACTTTAATATACCTTTGTGAATTACAATATTACATTTTATTCTATTTTTTTTTCTTACAATTTTGCCAAGTTGAAATCATGTCTTTTATTACAAAAAAATACAAATTGCTTGACACTGCAAAACGCATGATATCAGTATAAAATTACCTTTTCAAAAAAAGGTAAAGAAAGGCACCAAATATGCGTGTGCGTGCACTTTATCTTTATTTTTCTTCTAAACCCAAGTGATATTATTTTTGTATTTCAACAGAAAAAATTTTTTATGCTAATTTAATTCTACAAAATCCAAGTAGTACTACTTTGTACTTTATATTTTCATTGAAAAATTTTCCTATTTTAACCCAATTGGTATGTATTTGATTCCATAAAACTTAAGTAATAGTGTAAATCATGTCTTATTACAGAAAAAAAAAAAAATTACATATTGCTTAACACTACAAAACGCGTGATATCAGTACAAAATTACCTTTTCAAAAAAAGGTAAAAAAAAGCGCCTATGTGTGTTGCGCGCAACTTATTTTGAAATTGTGTAATCTAATAAAAATGATATACGTTTATTAAAAAAAAAAATGTGTGAAATCTTTTAAAGTGCGCCTATTATAAAAAGAATATACTTTTTTTATGAGAAAATTTTATTAAAATAAAAATTTTTTTATGTACAAAAACATGGCGCTGCTAGATAGGAAAAGCAATGAGAAGAATTGAATAATTTCTGTACAAAACCTAATTGCTACTATCTCTGTATTGTCATTGAAAATCTTCCAAACCAAGTGGTATTTAATTGAAAATAAATAATATATTAAAATTTTGTTATCTAATTTAACCTAAATAATTTATATTTTAACAGAATCTTTATTTTTTTTAATAAAATTCAAGTTGTATCTTAAGTTTAACTTACGATAAGAATTACTTAAATGTTAAAGAAACTAAAACTTATTTCGCAAATTTCTTTTATAACGCATATCTTACAAGTGTTACATTTATTGCATTCTTTCTTATGTCTTTTCTGCTTTTTCTATCTAGCAGCGCCATGTTTTTGTACATAAAAAAATTTTTATTTTAATAAAATTTTCTCATAAAAAAAAGTATATTCTTTTTATAATAGGCGCACTTTAAAAGATTTCACACATTTTTTTTTTTTAATAAACGTATATCATTTTTATTAGATTACACAATTTCAAAATAAGTTGCGCGCAACACACATAGGCGCTTTTTTTACCTTTTTTTGAAAAGGTAATTTTGTACTGATATAAGATTTACGAGACTATCTACGGCACACTTCAACCTGAAATTGAGTAAATTTCGTTGTGACAACGGAGGAGTTTCAAACGAAATAAGGTCTTACTTTGAGAAACGTGGGACACAGATCAAGTACACAATCAGACATACGCCACAGCAAAACGACGTTGCTGAACGAATGAACAGAACCATCATGGAAAAGGCCCGTTATATATTATATTATTGAATACAAAACTCAATAAAGGATTCTGGTCGGACGCAGTTGTCAGAGCAGTCTATTTGATTAATCGCAGTCCTACAAGAGCCCTTAAGGATAAAGTACTAGCAGAAATGTGGTATGGTGAGAAACCAAATCTCAAAAAATTAAGTGTCTTTGGCTGTACTGTTTACTTGCATATTCCAAAAGATATTTCAAGCACTAAGTTTGCCTCAAGAACAATAAAATGCTTTATGATAGGCTACTGTCCAAACAGGTACAAGCTCTGGTGTCTAGAAGAAAAACGAATTTACTATGGACGAGATATAATCTTCAACAAATCAAAATTTACATTTTCAACGGAGCTGGGTGAAGACAGAGGATTCCTTTTAACAGAGGAGAGACAGAAAACGATCCAAATGTTTATGATGATGAAAAATCGATCCACAATGAAGATGAAGACAAAAGATCCACATCAAGCAAGAAAGATACTCAAGAAAGTGAAGTCACCACAGATACGTCGGATATGATACATTGGAGTAAGAAAGAAAAGAAATTTCCTATAGAAAAATACAAAGATTTTAACATGGGATGTATAGTAATGGCCTTGGCTGTAGATATCTTGAACAATGTGCCTACAGACTACGAAAATATTAAAAGTCGAAATGATAAAGAAGAATGGGATCAAACGGTTCAAGAAGAAATGGACTCACTGATCAAAAATAACACTTGGACGTTGACCGAATTACCTATAGAAAAACATACTATAAACACTTGGACGTTGACCAAATTATCTATAGAAAAACATACTGTAAACAGCAAGTGGATATTTAAAATTTAATATGATGGAGCTGGAAACATTCAACGCTACAAGGCTCGACTTGTGGCAAAATGGTGTTTACAAAAAAAAAGGAGAAGATTATGAAGAAACTTATGCTCCAGTGGCTCGTATGACAACAGTTAGAATCCTTCTCGCACTGATCAGCAAAGAGAATCTATACACATTACAGATGGATGTAAAAAATGCATTTTTGCATGGAGTTATACGAGAAGAAATCTACATGAAGCCCTCTGCAGATTTAATAATCCAGGAATCGTGTGCAAACTGAATAAGTCACTCTGCGGACTGAAACTAGCACCGCGTATCTGGAATGAAGAATTTGACAAATGCCTGAGAAGTATGGGATTTAACTGATCAGAGAACGACAAATGCCTGTACATGAGATTCAGCGGAAATGTAACAACATATATATACCCAGTTAAAAAAATGTTAACACTGTGTCGGCAGGCTGGCGGCAGAATCGATCAAGACGTGTTGGCAGACTGAACTCAACTGATCTCAAATTCTGCTTACGTTTTGTTGACAGAACCTGTTGACCATCCTATGTCAGTGAACTGACAGCATCATGCGAGCACGCCGTGCTGCCAGCATATGACGCCAGATAGGCGGCAGAATTCGAACATGACATGCGCAACATAATATGACGGCAGACTGCTAACACAAATCGAGTACGTGCTGACAAGTTCTGACGTCACGCTGGTAGCAAAAATCAAGCATTTTTAGTTAAAAATTTCAAAAATTTTTATTACAAAAAAAAATTTTTTTTAGTTTTTTTACAGATCTTATTCTTATTTTTATTATAAGTTAATTTAATTTGCATATATTTTATTTTACTAATTACGATTATGCATTATTTTACAATTTTTAAAAACGCATTGGCGCCGATGGGATTCGAATCTAAGATTTCGGGACGATAACCTAATACGCTAAGGGAAGGTTCCGATAGCGCACATCCCGATAGCCCACCAACCAATCATCTTGACTTATCTAACCCAACCTACGGAAAATTTCTAGGCATCTGCCATTGTGAGTGGTTTGTGTGCTATCGGGATGTGCGCTATCGGGACCCGCCGATACGCTAACACTGAGCTAATCGTACACTTGTGATATTGTTAATAAACAGTTATATTTGAAGTAAAGCTGATTTGAACAAGAAGAAACTTACGTGTTGAATATCGCGCAATTCTCACCAGTCCTTTGATTATTTAGCCTTAAATATTTTTAAAATAAACTATATAAATTATATTGTTACGTCTGGCGTTCAAAATTTTTTCTTTTCTTTTCTCACGCCAACCGATAATATTTTCCTAAAACAATCGCGTTCAGTTATGATTTTGTAAAAATTTCTTTTGATATTAATAATCGTATAATTAACTAATGCATTGGATTTATTCAGTCTAGACTTGTTGATTCTAAGGGAGGGTTCCAGATGGGGTGCGCACGATTGGACACCACCACTCACAGCAGCTGATACCTAGAGTTTTTCCGTTGGTTTGGTTAGATAAGTCAAGATGATTGGTTGGTGTCCAATCGTGCTGTGTCCAAAAGAGTGTCACCCGTTCCAGATGCGCACAGACCCGATCGGACACCACCAATCACGTAATCTAATCTAACCGAACCAACGGAAATACTCTAGGCATCGGCCGCTATAATTGATGAGGCTTGTTTTCTATTCCTGCACTAGACTGCACTGGAACGTTCCTTCTTGCTTTCGCTAACTTTGAAACATCTATCTATTTCATTTTAAGTGTACACTTATTTAGAGAGTTCAGGAACAGAAAACAAACGGATAGTGTCCAATTGGGCTTGTGCGCATCTGGGACCCTCCCGATTCTAAAACATTAAAATTTAAAGAATGCGCTCGCGAGCGCGCGTGCTCGTACGTTGTGCGGCGCGCGGTCGCGCAACGGAATACGGCCGCCAGCGGAACGCAGTCTCTCCCCCCCCTTACCTCTGCAGCTCGCCCCCGCGCGGGCGCCTACAAGCGTTGGAGCCAGCGCTAGCCGCGAGGGCGCGCCGCAGCGCTATTTTCGAACCCATAACCACCCTCGCGAGTCCGGAGCGTATAAAAGGAGCGCGCGCGGAGCAATTTTCGATTAAATCGCTCTGGACAGTCGGAGTGTGCGCTTGAACAGGCGGCCAGCCAACGGTAAGACTGGCAGAAGGATCCCAACGACGAGAGGGTTATTCTTACAAACGAGGCAGCCGAGGAATAGCACCGGGATGTCTCTTTCCTTCACTACCTCTCCTTTGTAGAGCATGGCAGTTGAACCATACCGAGCGTATGCTTGAGTGCGGTTCAGCCTAATCTACACTCCTTCTCTCCTTCCTCGTTCTCCTTTCCTCAGATTGGTCGCGGCGTAATTAGCCTGCACCACTTCTTGACCACTACTTCCATTTTTCCTTTGTAGCCTGAGATGTGTATTTTCTCGAGTTGCACGCGACCTGGTGTCATGCTTGCGATTGCGCCTTCTTCGGCATCTCTTTTCCTTTCATCTCATATGTCCTAACCTCTCTTCTTTCCTAGAAATCTTTTCACCGGCATCTTAAGTTATTCTTCGATGCTCCGGTATTCACATTTAGAATTAAACTTAAAACGTTTAATTTTAAATCAAAATTAAATATAACGTGAAATTAATTTAAATAACTAAAATTAATTTTCAAGATCACTCCTACTGTTCCATTCATCGCACTCCTGCGTATACGCTTCCGTAAACCAATCCTCTCTCTCCAAATTAAGTTCCCTGCCTGCACCAAACGTAACAAGCACGTCGCTGTGACGTGCTAACTCGTCGCATGTTACGTCTCAGCGACGTCTCAACTGGTGTTCGAAATGTAATTGAGACGTCGCTGAGACGTAACTAACATCCCCATTTCTGGTGACAGCGACGTTGTAATGACGTGTATTTTGTGACTTATGCACTAATTATGACCTGAAAATTATCGACCAATTTTGAAAAATTAAGATTGGTTTTTACTGCATTATGTACGTAAAATACTTGCTAGATAAAATGTATAATAGTTTTACACTGAGAGAAGAGAATGATTGCAATTACCATAATTCAACTGTAATTTATAATGGTTTTTGGTACGATCTATAAATTATAGTAATTCTGAATTATAATATTCTACTTTTTATGTATAGTTACATCTATTATGTTTATGGTTCCAAATATTGGAAGTTTAAAAAGGCTAGTTTTAATCATATAGTAAATTAAATCATCTTCCACTTGACTTTATTTTCAAGGAAATTCATCAGAAAAATTATTCTACTTTAATAGAACATCGGTGAAAAATCTTATAATGCTCCGCCTTTTATTAGCCCAGGAATTTTAGATTAAAAAAGAGGCTTATTTCGGAAAAATTGCCACCTAGCTAAATTTTTGCACACACCTTTATTTAGGCATTATAAACAAGGTGCAAAAAGTCCCCCTCAATATCGTGTTAGTTTCAAAAGTTATTCGAGGTCAAAGGTCACAAAAATTGATTTTTTGTGAATATCTCGCTTCCTATTAGTCGTGCGTCTATTACGGTTATTATGAAAATTGTAGATTGAACTGTTTTCTACAAAAAATGTTCTATACATTTTTCATGTATAAACAACCGTTTTTACGTTATACGGCCAACAAAGTGTCCGCAGAACAATAATAGCAATACATTCGTTTCACCTTCAAGATAAAATTTAAGGCGCGTTTTTTTTATATGGTTTCTCCTGTAGCCTAATCCTTATTTTATAAAAAATAAACAAAATTAAAATATACGGTGGTCAATAAAGAGCTAAAATTGAAGTCAAGAAGGTAAAAACGTGATGTCAACCAAATATATTCTTCTGATAGCATCGGCAATTATACTCATTGTAAAGAACATCTTTTATTTTTACATGCTATCACTAGATGTGATACGACTTCTGCACTCTTCAATAAAAGAAAAATAAAAGCTTTGAAGTTATTACAGAAATGTCAAGATTTACAGCGTACAGCACAAGTATTTAATCAGGAAAATTGTCCAGTAAATGTAATTGTGGATAATGGAGTACGTTTTCTCTTGGCGATGTATGGAGCTCCAATCACAGAATCATGTATTAATAACTACCGATACTTGAGCTTCGCTAAATTGACAAGATTCAATACACCTGTCAAATTATCCTTACTCCCACCAACAGCTGCAGCTGCTCAACAGCATCTATATCGCGTCTATTACCAGGTACAAACTTGGTTAGGTAATGAGATAGATCCTGAACAGTGGGGATGGGTAATAAATAATTATTTATTGGAGCCCATAAAAACTTCATTACCACCTGCGCCGGATGCACTTCTCAACACAATTGTTTGTAATTTTACAAAAGGTTGTGGGTCTAATTGTGGCTGCAGAAAAGTGGGATTGCCGTGCTCTGCAGTTTGTGGTTATTATCGTGGTCATGCTTGAATGTCACTCCTGATAACGATTCTGATGACAATATTAACATAGAAGAATCAGAATATTATGAAATTAACACCACAGATTCTTTCATATCAGAGGAAAATAAAAATGTGCAAAGCAAAGTAGGAGAAGAAGTATATATAGAAGAAATGCCTGAAATTCACAGCAATGATGAGGAAGAATAATTTTATTTATTTACTGCAACGCACGAGGAACATTTTTTATTTGCGCTATGACAACTTTTGCGCAACTTGATTAATATCGCATTTTTACTTTTATGCTTCTTGACTTCAATTTTAATTCTTCATTAATACACCATCCACTGTATAGTTGATTTTATTTATTTATTTTTTAGAAAATATGGATTAGGCCTACAGGGAAAACCATGTAAAAAAAAACACGCCTTATATTCTACCTCGAAGGTGGTGTGGAAACAAATGTATTGCTATTAGTGTTCTGCGGACATTTTGTTGGCCGTATAACGTGAAAACGGTTGTTCGTACATGAAAAATGTATAGAACATTTGTTGTAGAGAACAGTTCAATCTACAATTTTTATAATAACCATAATTGACATACGACTAATAGAAAGCGATATATTCACAAAAAATCAATTTTTGTGACCTTTGACCTCGAATAACTTTTGAAGCTAACACGATATCGATGGGGACTTTTTGCACCTTGTTTATAATGCCTAAATAAAGATGTGTGCAAAAATTTAGCTAGGTGGCATTTTTTCCGAAGTAAAATCCTAAAATTCCTGAACTATATACCATTTACATGTTTTCTTTCTTACGAAAAAACGCCATAACAGCCATCTAGTGACGGTTTCGTGTACTATACACAGAGAAAAAAGTATTTGTGACTATAATTGCATGGTTAAGGAAATTATTATGAGAGATGCATCGGATAGTGATTTTTACCGGATAGCCGGATACCGCGATAGTATTTCTCAACTGTACATTACTCTACGTAACGTTTTCACAATTACGTGTTAAATTTAATTACATTAAATGAAAAACATCATTTTTAAAAAGTGAAATATTATTTATCTTTAAAATATAAGTCATAATACAAAAGAAAATTCAACAAACAGCTAATTAATTAAAACATTCAAATTATTTAGTTACGTCGCAGCGACGTGCACAAGACGTATCATACATTTTCTGCGACTTTGTGATCAAAACAGCACGTCTCTGTTACGTCCGGTGCAGGCAGGGTTAATATTCGGAAAACCGGTAAGAATTCACTTTCATTTCTTTTTAATCAGAAACTTTTATTAATCAGAAACTTTTATTAATCAACAAAAATGGCAATTCCTCATAAAGCAACATGGGCAAGAAGACCCATCGCGGTAAAGCAGGAGGCCGAAGACGCTTCTTGCGTGCACTCCATCGAGAGTCAAATATAGTCCGCGAGTTCGATCCGACGGAGTTTTGGTCCGAACCACTTTCTGACCTTCCGTTATTGGAGGAATCACCGGAGCCAGACCTTCTTATCATCACTCCTCCTCCTCCTCCTTTATTTCCCAAACGGGACGTAAAAGAAGAGATACAAGAATTTCCAAGAAGGGCAGCCAAGCTTATTATCAATTATATTCCCGAGAGAAAACCCACTCGACCGACAAACCCGGCTGTCTACACAAAAAAATATAAAAAGACATTAAAAATATGATAATATCGCTTAATAAAGCGTCAAAGCTAAATTCTGGATCCAAAAAACCCCCTGTGGGTTCACCATAATTGATTTTAATAAAAAATCTAAATACAAAATTTTTGTATTAATATTATTTTCTTTTGTACTATATTATACTCAAACTTTTGTAACTAATCATTTCTTTTACTTCCTTCCATTTTAATAAATTTATTAATTTATTTTTTTATAATTATGCTCTCATAAAATTATTTAAACCTTATCCCACGCCACTGTTCCTAGTCATGCTTCCTAATAACCATAATAATTCAAAAACACAGAAATAAATAATTCATTAAAATTGTCCGGGACTAAAATCCGGACTGGTGACAGCAGCCCATTCAATAATCCAAAAATCTTAAAATAACAAACTAATCAAATCCCCCTTAAAACGTCCGACCCACACCCGGACGCAACAATATAAATAATTAAAACTTGTTCCAGACTAATATAGTCAAAAAAATAACAATTGAAAATAGTACTGGAGTATCAAAAAACATTATTGACGTAAAAAGCACGCTTGCAAAAATCCATTTTGCAACTAATCGTTATAAACAAATTACTAAAAATTGACTGTAGAGAAAAACTGATTTCTCCAATCGATTCTGCGGGAAAAATGACTCAAGAAACATGTATAACACTTTTTTAATTTTTATAAACAAATTAGTTGCAAAATTTATTTTTGCAACGTTTTTTTTGTCATTTTTCCCGTAGAATCGATTGGCGCAATTAGTTCTTTTTTAGAGTAAATTTTTAATAATTTGTTTATACCAATTGGTTACAAAATTGAGTTTGGAAAAGTTCGTTTTACATCAGTAATGTTTTTTCATGTTTTGGTCCTATTTCCAATTCCAATTTTTTTGACTATTTTTGTTAGTCAGACCATGACCAAGAACGGGTTTTAATTATTTATATATGCGGGCAGATGCAGATAGAAATCTGGACGAATACACGCGGATAGAATTCCTACGTAATCGCGGACAGGTGCAGATGGAAATTGCGGCGTGTAGAATGCAAACAGAAACAGACAGAATATATGCATAAAGAAATTGATTGGTCAAATAATTAACAAAATGCATAAGAAAATCACTGAAATAATCAATCAATGAAATTATCAATAATGATCAATCACTTTCTTTATGCATATGTTATTTATGCATGCAATTATGCAAGTTTGCCTGAATAGGCCCTTAATAAATTCATAAAGAGTGAAGCCACAATTTAAAAATATGCAAAAAACACGGTTTGCTTGATTTCTGCTGTCAGTGTGACGTCAGATCCTGTTAGCACGGAGTGCTCGGGTGGGTGCCGATAGCGCACATCCCGATAGCCCACCAACCAATCATATTGACTTATCTAACCCAACCTACGGAAAATCTCTAGGCATCTGCCATTGTGAGTGGTTTGTGTGCTATCGGGATGTGCGCTATCGGGACCCACCCGGGTGCTCGATGTGCTAACAATCTTCAGATTGTGTTGTGCAGGTCTTATTCTAATTCTGTCGCCTATCTGACATTAGATGCTGGCAGCATGTCGTGTTCGAGTGGTGCTGCCAGTCTGGGAGTGCGCACGATTGGACACCACCACTCATGGCGGCCGATGCCTAGAGTTTTTCCACTAGTCAAGCGCTGTGAGTGGTGGTGTCCAATCGTGCTGTGTCCAAAAGGGTGTCACCCGCCAGTCTGCTGTCAGATTGTCGCGTAGATCCTGTTCGTTTTTTTTGCCGCCAATCTGACATCAGATCTTGTCAGCACGCGCTGCTAAATTTCTGCTGCCAGTCTGCCGTAAGATTGGGTTCAATCTTTGCCCGCGTAAAAGGATTTGCGCCCAGCGTTCCGAAGAGCGGACGTGTGTTCCCATCTCACAACATCCGTTTGAACTGTTCGAAAAATCTTATAACAATGTATTATTGGCCTCCTCGAATAGTGTTGTACTCAGGGAGAAATGATAGGTCGGATCGACGTTAAATTGACGTCATTTTGACAGTAGAAATGAGATCAAATTTTACGTTGACATCAATGTTAAAATGTTCAAATTTCGATACCATTTTGATGTCAATATCAACATGTATAAAACACTTAATAAATGATATTAACATCTTTTCGGTACTATAACTCAACGAGAAATAACCAATATCGAATCATATCGAAATGATTTCAAATTGATGTCAATTTGACATCGATTCCTTTATCATTTCTCAGAAATCGTTTAATGGACTGGACCCAGATAGCCAAACGTGAATACTCAATCTAAATCAAATAATTGCAGAAATTAAGTTGCTCGTCAATTGCTATTATGTTGCCTATAATTTAATGAAACAAAAATGTTTTTGTTAATTCAGTATTAATATGCTGAGTTTTATTGTCAAACAATGGTAGAACAATTGTTGCAACCAATGTTTATAGCAATCTGATAGCAATATGTGAACAACGATTATCATTCATGAGTTGTGAGCAACGTGCCGGCAACCGAATGGTAATATAAAGTTAACAGAAACATGCGAGTATTACTTTCCCTAACAGCACAAAGTCGACTTTAAGTCGACTATGAGTCGGCCATAACTGCTAGACGTCTGGAAAATGGACGTCCATAAATCGACTTTAGACGACTTAAAGACGTCTATAAGTCATACAATGTCCCACTTTAATCGACAACTATAAGTCGACTTTTAGAGACGTCTTTAAGTCATACATTTGAAGACAACTATAAGTCGACTATAGTTAGCCATCCTACAGACATTCTATGCAGTTGTAAAGGAAGGAATATTGAAATTGGGAAAATATGTTATAACATTTTTTACTTGTTTGATTTGTGTTATTTAAAAAGAAAAGAAAATTGTTATAATATATAAAGCAAATATAAATGTGTATATCTGTGTATATGTATTGTGCGCATTTGTTTAACTTTGTGTATATGTATATCACAATAACTTAATGTATATAAAATTATCTCGCATAATATTACTATTGTATACAGATGCATTTGTTAAGAAAAATAATAATAAAAATAATAATAAAAACTTTAACTATATTATATTAATAGACGTCACATAAGAAAAAAAATCTTTATTTCTCACCTCTCGTTAAATATCCTGTATACATGTATAGATTCTAAATTTATACAATGTCAATGTAAAATGTTCTTTCTATATAAATTATAGAACTTAGCTAACTTTTTAAGAAATGGATCCTTTGTTGTAGATGCTGCAAAGATAAAATATTCTTTTTTATTTTGCATTCTGCAACTCGAATCTCTAGTGGATAAAGAATGTCACTTTGTTTTACTCAAGATATTGAGGGATAATTTGTTTATCTTGATTGCTGGTACATTCCTTGTGTTCTTTTCTGCAATTAGAATGCACAAATTGAAAGTGATATTATTAAAAAAACAATTGAATCAATCATTTAAAAAATAATTCAACTTAAATAAAAAAAAAATTAATTGAGCGTCAAAATCAAAATGTTAATATCTATAACAATATTTAATTAATATCAATTTTTAATTAATTTTAGTGCTGCAGTTGTAAAAACTAAACATCTTTAATTCTCTAAAAGTGAGAGTTGTTGACGTATGTTGTTTTTCAAATGAACAAATTAATTTTTGTTTTAAAGACAAAGCTCACTTGTAGTAAATATGTTCAGTTGTAGCTTCTTTTCTCCGTCACGTAAAGTTCTTTATGACTCTGCCAGTTTTCGTGCCACTCAACCTCGACACCGACATAAATACCATGGATTGGAAATGCTTTGGCAGAGAAATCTCGATACACATATCTCCAGTGTTTTTAACTGCTTCGGCACCACTGATCTCAAAACTAAAATATTCGCAATTGATTGTTTAAATATTCGGATTTATATCTAATTGATATGGTTTTACAAAAAAATACATACTATAGTCCTACTTCACGACTCGTCTGTCCCTCAACAACGGCTCACAATGGCAATCGCCGCATATGACCGGTATAGCTGCACACGCTCCGATGGATAATAAAAAATAGCGGAGAGTACAAGAGAATTTTGTATGTCCGAACGGCTGCAGCTAATAGTCTTTATTCAATAAGCACAAGACCCGATAGACGGGTAGGATTACAACAACGCGGATTGACTCTTGCAAGAAACTTGATGACTCTCGCTTGGCGCTACATGCAGCAGCGGTGACAGCGGTGCTCGCTCACTACAGTGGCGCTCAGTCGAGTCGATTTCAAAATGTCTTTTTCTAGACGTCTTAAAGTCAACTTTTGAAAGACGTCTGCAGACGTCTATGCAAAGTCGACTTGCAGTCAACTCTGAAAGCCTGACTTAGAAAAATCGACTTACAGTCGACATATGAATGGTTTTGCTGTTAGGGTTTATTCATAAGTTGTGAGCAACATGTCGGCAAGCGAGTAGTAACTCTACTATAATAATAATTGCTGAAAAGTTTTCAGCATTTAGTTGATAATAATGTGCATTATTATTGAGTGAGAGAAGTGCACGTAAACGCCAGTACCTAAGCGACCAACTGAAGCGAAGCATCCCAGATAACATTTCTTGCTGGCAAGTTTTGCGCGCGATGTGCATGCGAACTTTGTAATAGATTTGCGTTTTGTTCGTAGAACGTGTTACACATAGAACTTATAGTAATGGAAGGAGAATACGGCCGACGAGCTGTGAGCAAGATCTAAAGGACAGAACTATCTTTCTGTCCTTCTCAGGGACTTTTCTTCTCTCTGCGCATGATCACGCTTCACCAATCAAAATTTGTAGATATCGGAGGATTGTTTCAGATTGTTTATATCTATCACTTTTAACGGGAAGATATTTTCTGTACGTAGAGTGAGATTTTATTTTTATATAAAATGGTTAAATATTGTGTTTTGTGTGATAATCGGGATAAAACAGCATCTTATCACAAGTAAGTAAATGTATTACAGCTTCTAATATTAATATGTACATAATAGTATATATATATGTTCTACGTTTGCATGGTATTTTAGGTTAAGTAAATCATATTTTTATTCTTGCAGATTTCCACAAGATGTACAAATAAAAACAAAATGGTTAAAATTTTGTAACTTGGATGAAGCTATTCTTAGAACTTCCACTTTTTTATGCTCCAATCACTTTACAAAATAAGATTACCTTCTTACAGCAACAAATAAAATTTTAAAAAATAAAAGCATACCATCCGTTTATCATATTAAACGTAAAAAACGGTATGTATCTAAAGAGGAAAACTATAATATATGTAAGACAGTTATTTGATTATATATATATAATTTTTAATTTTATATATATCCACATATTTCTATGTATCTAAATACAAAATAATTTTAGGAGTCTAGATGATAATGATAAAGACTGCAAGCATAATAAGGAAATTGCTAAACGTAAGAAAAGTGAATGCTTACTAAATATACATGAAGAGGAATCATATTCAACTGTAATTCAGCATCCAACAGATAACAATATCAGCGATGAACCAACTCATGAAAAGGAATCGTGTTCAACTATCATCCAGCATACAGCAGATAACAATATCAGCGATGAACCAACTCATGAAAAGGAATTGTGTTCAACTATCATCCAGCATCCAGCAGATAACAATATCGGCAATGAACCAACTCATGAAGAATCGTGTTCAACTATAATTCAGCATCCAGTTGATAACAATGTAAACAAAACTCCAGAAAATGAAAATTTAAAAAACTCCAGAGAAATTCATTATGGTGAGTTTTTGAAAATATTAGTCAACTTATCAAAGTATCATTTTACTGTTTATTCTTCAATGTGTATATTAAATACTTATTCATAATTATGAATGGGAATCTTAATTATATATATTTGCTAAATAAAAGCTAATTATTATTATTGCTTATTAGGTACTGATGCAGTATTGCCGATAAATGTAACTCCTCCAAATTCTCCGCGTGAAGCACGATATATTGGTGATATTAGAACACCACATTTAGCCACCCCACGGAGAGCTAAAAGAGCATTAAATATAGCAAAGCTAGTAGTAAAAGAACAAAGGAGAAAAATTTTAACATTACAACAACAAACTACGAGACTGAAAAACCGTGTTAAAACTATGAAAGACTTGATAGATCATCTTAAGAAGAAGAATTTTATATCGGAGAATGCTGTGGATCATTTAATGGTATATCAAGAAGTTTCTATATAATAATTAAACGTAAAGCGATAGCATTTTCAGATAAAGCAGGCTCACTCGCTTTGAATTTTATTGCTTGTATGTTTAAACATAGCATCATGAATAATTATATATAATCAATTAACTGTATATAATCAATCAACTATATATAATCTATATACAATCTGTGTATAATCTAACTATATATAATCTATCAACTATATATACAACTATATATAATCAATCATAGCATTAAAGATTATTTACGCCAAGAAATCTTTTGTATTTTTTTTAAACAAAAATATTTTAAAAGGTTAATCTGTTTTATAAGTTTTTTGACATGTTTGTAACTTTTATTACATCTTCCGAGGAAATGTTACTAAATAATTCAATTTTAATTTAGAGAGATATTCGATCGATAATGTAAATACAAATCAAAACAAGAAGGCCTTTCGTATGGTCGTAGCTGGATCTTAGTGCTTTTGTGTACTTGTATGATTTTATATACTTTATATTTACAATATCAAAAACATTCAATATCGAGATTCGTGTATATTTGACGGCAGAACATTTTTATTCAGTTTCAGAAGAGTTTGAAATTTTGTACATTTTTGTATTATAAAGCTCTCCAATTGAAGCAATTAATCAAAGCGGGTTAACTGCTTTATTCGAAAACGTTATGGTCCGAATTCATAGTCGATTTAGAAAATCGACCATGTATTCGGATTTATATCATTTTATGTTTATCATTTATATATAAATTTCTATCGGCTCCAACAGAAAGTTGTTTCAAAAAACCGCTCCAATAGGAGCTTGTTTTTTAAAATAAGCTCCTATTGGAGTGATTGGAAAACATTATTAAGGTTGTTCCACCTTTTGGTAAATTTAATTGTTAGGTAAATCTTTGCGGATCGCAAGGGTTTACCTAACAGTTAACGTTACTTGATACTTACCAAAAGGTGGAACAACCGGGCTAATTGGTATACAATCCGGTACATAATAATAAGATGGATAAAAAAAATTAGAAATAATAAGATCGATTTTCAATTGTACATGAGTATTATATAATAAGATCACGTATATTTTTTAAAATTATGGTGATTTTTTCAGATCCAATTACCTGATCCTATCCAAGAAATCATAAAACGCAGGAAATCCGTAAAACAAAAATATTCTCCCGAATTAAGAGCATTCGCACTTACATTAAACTTTTATTCTGCGAAAGCCTACAATTACGTACGGAAAAGTTTTTGTAACCTTCTACCTGAACCCTCTACCATTCGAAAGTGGTATTCAGTATTGAATGGACGCCCTGGATTCGCCGCTGAAGCATTTGAAGCTCTAAAGTGTCAGGTTAAAAAAAATGACAATCCGGTTCTATGCAATCTCGTAATAGATGAAGTAGCCATTCGACAACATGTAACTTATGATGGAAAAAGATACTACGGACTTGTTGATTTTAGGATTGATCATAATAATGCTTTCGATATAGATTATTCGTGTAAAGCAACAAATGCCTTAGTGTTCATGCTTGTCGCAATTAATGGCCACTGGAAAATTCCTGTAGGATATTTTCTATTGAACTCATTAAATGGAGTTGAGAGAGCAAGTTTATTAGAAAAATGCCTAGAGTTAATAGAAATGACAGGAGTAGAAGTGCATTCCCTTACTTTCGATGGAGCTAGCGTAAACATAAATATGTGTAAATGTTTAGGGGCAAATTTTGAATTAGGGACTGCTTTTAAGCCATATTTTATTAATCCCAAAACGAAAAAAAAAGTTTTCTGTTTCTTTGACCCATGTCATATGTTGAAACTAGTGCGAAACACTTTGGGCGATCACAAAATAATAAAACATAAAGATGCAAATATCTATTGGCAGGATATTGTGCTTTTACAAAAAATGGAGGAAGAAGAAGGGTTACGTGCTGGCACAAAATTGACCAAGAAACATATTTTATATGTAAATAACAGAATGAATGTCAAAATAGCTGCTCAAACTCTGAGTGAAAGTGTTTGTTCTGCTCTCAAGTTTATACACGAAAGCAAGCAATATAAGCAATTTTATTCTCCCGAAAAAACGGCCGAATTTTGCTCGGTATTTAATAATGCATTTGATATTTTAAATGTACGTAGTCAATTTTCAAAGAGGTCATATTGTAAAATACCTCTAACAGATGAAAGCTATGACAGCTTAAAAAGTCAGGCTGATAAAATTATAGAATACATTAGCGATTTGAAAACTGTAAAAAATCAATCAATTTTAGAATGTACTAGAAAAACTGGCTTTTTAGGGTTTGTTATTTGTTTACAAAATATGTTTGAATTATGGAATGTTTTAAAACAATTAAAATTAAAGTATTTATTGACATTTAAACTAATCCAAGATCATTTAGAAACTTTTTTTAGTGCCCTGAGAAGTCGGGGAGGATTTAACAACAATCCTAACGCTCAACAGTTTGAAGCAGCATACAAAAGATTGATGATTAGGCATGAAATTAATGCGTCGGAAAGGGGTAATTGCCTAATTAATGATATTCATATATTACATGTACCTTCAACAAGCAAAAAATACTCCGATCCTATATACGACGAATCGCATGATTTTGGAACAGTTGCCGATATACAATTTGATCACGATTATTTAAATTCGTTGTGGTCTCTCAGTCCGTACGTGGAAGATGTTGTAAAATATATTAGTGGATTTGTCGTAAAAAAATTGACTCATGATAAAAAAATGTGTAAGACGTGTGCCTCTTTCTTAATATCCACGAATAATACCTCACACTTAATCACATTAAAAAATAGAGGAAAATTGAGTATTCCTTCGGAAGACGTAGTAAGAATTACAAACCACTGCGAAAAAATTATAAGACAAAATAGTCATTTAATTTTTGTTAAAAAAAATATAAAAGATATCTTGGCGTTAAAAATTTTTAACGCTGTGAGTAATTACAGTTTTACGCAAGATGCTATGTTTGAGCATGTAAGAAGCCAAGATATCTTTGACAATCATAAAGTACAGCTAATAAAATGCATTATCGAAATTTATATTAAAATACGTTTGTATCACGAAGCGAAATTTTCAGGTGACGCTGAAAAGAAACAATATATACGCCACAAATATTCAAAACTTATACATTTCTACCATCAATAAATTATATATAAAGTATTTTTCTAGAAATTTTTAATTATTATTATTATTATTTTATTTTATCACGTAGAATTAGAGAGAACTTAGTAACACATGGCGCCTCATTTGGCACATGCGCAGAGAGAAGAAAAGTCCCTGAGCAGGATAGAAATATATCTTTTGTCTCTCAGATGATGCTCACACTCTCCACCTATTGCCAGAGTAGGCTATTCCCCTTCCATTAGTATAAGTTCTATGGTGTTACATCGTGTATATTGTTTACAAGTGGCTAGCTCATGTATGTCCCATGTACTGGCAAATTACATGCAGATGGCTAACATATTGCTAGTCGTTTGCTCCCCAGATAACATTTTTTGCGTGCAAAGTTTGCGTGTCTTATGCATGTAAACTGTGTACGCGGTTTGCGTGAGTTTTGCCCGCAAGCAATGTTCTCAGATGGGACGGGATTTTTGCGCATGCGCGAGAATGTTTGCGCGAAAACATCACTTAATTTCACTATTAAAAGATTCTAAAATTATGCAACATATTAAATTGATCAGACCACTTAACAAGGATACTCATACTACTCATTAATACCTTTACTTAATGAAAATAAATACTTTACTGATGCTAAATCCACCGCGCATGCGCTAAAATCCCGTCCCATCTGAGAACACTGCCCGCAAGTTGAAATTCTGTAATTTCAGATTGAAATGGATTTAACAAGTGAGTGCTAACGCCACCGCTAGGCGGCCACGCCGCAGAAGATTTTCTCGTGAGTTGAGTGCAGCCACAGGCGTTATATCTAGGAACTACCGCCGCCGACTCGTCAGCTCATACTTTAGTGACACTTTTAGGAGCTGTTTTTTGTAACTTCTAGACGAATACTCGCTCTCATTCTTTTGAAACATGGCGTGTGTGTGAAACGTTGTTCCACATAAAATTTTATATTTTTGTGTAAATAACAATGTAAATAACAATGTGTATTGTTATTTAATTTTGTACATAAATTAAATGTTTAATTCAAATTAATTTTTTTTTAAATCTTTTTTAACGAAAAGAATACAAGAAATATTTTTTTTTTTGTAAACTAAACATTTATTACGTTTATATTAATGTATTCTGTTTTAATAAATCTATCTGAGTTTGGATCTTATTTTTCAATCGATCTTAATACCGTATTTTCGGTGCAGAAATCCCGATTGATTCGAATTACCGATCTGCTCTATCTGTTGAACATAAGTCTTGATATGACACAGATTTTGTAACAAGATCTATATGGTATTTATAGAAGGGATATAAAAAGGATTAAAAATCTTTTTACCTGTTGTTTATAACATGATGGCAATTTAAAAACACAATATGTTGCACGTCAGTTGTTCACAAATTGCTGAAAATCGTTGTCATCAGATTGCCGACAAGTTTCTTGCATTGTCTGCAATCTGAGGGCAACCTAACAGCAACACTTGTTTCCTACCCATTGTTTAGATTTTAAGGATTCCTGACGTGTTGCGCGCCAGTTGCCAGCAAGTTGCTAAAAACTGAGTTTAAAGTCTATTGCCAATAGATTGTTGGAAACTTGTCATTATTATATTTTGAAAATTGTTACTGACAAAAACATACTGAAAAGAGGATACCCCCTTCTGTTGCTTTGCTGACAACTTATAAGCGATATTTGTGGCAAGTTGCCGACAATTTGCAATCATTTGGCTATCTGGGTTATTCACATGTGATTTTATTGCAACGCTTTTACTCATGGTAGAAGGATAACATGGTGTGTGCAGTTCACGCGTGTCTCTCTCTAAAAATTTGCCCTCTTCGTCTATCGGTGGGTTATAGTTAATAAGACAGCCAACTGTGAAAAGCAAAATTATTTAGCGTCAGCTTGTTGGTATGCTGAGTCATCTATCCTTGTTTCATGCACTTATTCAAGTATCTGCTTCTCTTTCTATCGGGAACAGTTATGCACGTGAAGTGTTACACTAATTTTTGACCGAAGATTCGGTTCATTCGGTTAGTTTCCTCCATTTCCTTTTCATCGTAAGAACACGTGTGAAAGAAATAGGAAACAGCGTAAAAGTGTGCAAGAAATTGACAAGCCTTTAATATATTGTAATACAAATGTTGTAATAAAAATGTGGGACACGTATTTTTATATGTATAACAACGGGCCCATATGATTGTTAAGAGGATAAAACACATTCTTGAAATAAATTGATTTTTTAATTTCTGAAGTAATACCGTCGAAATGGTAAAAAATATAAAAAAAAGTTTCAAATAAAAGTTTTATATATTTCTATGTATTTTATAACACTTTGTTTAAATTTTTTTAATGTTATTTTTCTCGAAATTCTCCTTCTCTTCTAAATTTCTGAAAAATTTAAAATTTACTTTATATCAAAACTTATAGCATATTTAACAACAAATTCAAACATGTATGGTGAAGTTATAGTTCGAAGACACATTTTTCAGAAATAAACTAAAAATATCTATATTGCTATACACGCGCCCCATCCATATCTGCTTTATGGCGTCTATTGATAATATATATATATTTTTTTAATAACTACAAGACTTTTCGTATTATTATATTTTTATATGTTTTTTAAGTTTAATTTTATTGTTTTTTTATTTTTTATTTATTTATTTATTTACTTATTTAATTTTTACCTATTTAATTTTTATTGCTAAAAATCTATACAATAATGAGCTTTGCTCAGAATTTAACTGAACAAAAATAACTGTATTTGTTTGTCTTATTATTAAGTCTTTCCAATTTAATATTTAATTTTGATATAACAACAAACTTGTTCAATTGTAAAATATTAAAAAATATCACTTACATGCAAATCACACCTTCCTTCTGACGTATGTAAATCGAGCCATGGAAATATACATACAAGGATAGAAAGAGAAACTAACACATGTGTAGGTGTTTACGATAACTAATCGGATCTCGGATTGGATTTAACAATGGTACTCAACGTAGGTATAGAAAATTTCCCTAGGCTAATCGGATTGACGATTGCTGTCTCAAATGTAATCCGATTGATGACGAAAGCGTGGAGACCGAGAAGCATGCTTGAAAAGTAAGTCTCTTTATTTTTTTAAATAATAACACAAAAAATCAAAGATAAAGTTAAAAAGAATGATTTGAATTTAGATTTATTGTAATTTTTTTGTCTAAACATTGGATTTCGTTTAAATTTCTGTTTGTAAAAATTAATTAATCTATTCTAAAGTTTGTGGTTATATCGGAAACAAATCAAAATTAATAAAACAATTATTAATTATTAGGTACATATTAAAGCATATAATATTTCAAGCATATCATATAGAATTCCTGTTTATTATAAACTCAGTAAAAATAACTTTGAAATTATTCAACTACATTATACATTAATCAATATTAATTTATATGTTAAAAATCAATAATGTCTTTGAAAATGTTTTTTTTATTCTTTTCTAGATCGTAAATAAATTTCAATTCCAAGAATAAATAAAAATTACTGGAAAATGGATTGACATGAAAAGGGCATTATTGAACATTATCAATTTGTGCTAACTTAAAATTTGTAAAATCTGCTATTCTTTGTTAGTTGTTCATTAGAGAGTAATAATATAAGAACGGAATATACATAAATAAAATTAAAATAATTGTATGCATATACGTATGCGTATATTACATTTTTATATTATTACTCTCTAATAAACAACTAATAAAGAAAAGTAGATTTTACAAATTTTAAGTTAGCACAAATTGATACTGTTCAATAATGCCCTCTTCATATAAATCCATTTTCCAGTAATTTTTATTTATTCATGGAATTGAAGTTTATTTACGATCTGGAAAAGAATAAAAAAAACATTTTTAGAAACATTATTGATTTTTAACATATAAATTAATATTGATTAATGTATAATGTAGTTGAATGATTTCAAAGTTATTTTTACTAAGTTTATAATAAACAGGAATTTTATATGATATGCTTAAAATATTATATGCTTTAATTTGTACCTAACAATTAATAATTGTTTTATTAATTTTGATTTGTTTCCGATATAACCACAAACTTTAGAATAGATTAATTAATTTTTACAAATAGAAATTTAAACGAAATTTAGTGTTTAAACAAAAAATATTACAATAAATCTAAATTCAAATCATTCTTTTTAACTTTATCTTTGATTTTTTGTCTGATTATTTAAAAAAATAAAGAAACTTATAGCGTTTTTCATTGGGAAAACTAGTGCGCACTGAGTGTGCACTCGCCGCTGGCAATTGGACGTTTCGGTTCGCGCGATGACGATGCCAACGGAAACACCCAATTACCTGCAGCAAGTGCACATTCAGTGCGCACTAGTTTTCTCAATGAAAAACGCAATTACTTTTCAAGCATACTTCTGCGTCTCCACGCTTTCGTCATCAATCGGATCACATTTGAGACAGAGAACGTCAATCCGATTAGCCTAGGGAAATTTTCTATTACGTTGAGTACCATTGTTCAATCCGAGATCCGATTAGTTATCGTAAACACCCCTAGTGACTGTGGTAACTTATCTGTTCCAATTAGACTACACAACTGTGTTGCACTGTGTCTCTCTGTGTGACACTGTCCGTTTGTTTTCTGTTCCTGAATTAGTGTGCACTTAAAATGAAATAGATATATATTTGAAAGTTAGTGAAAGCAAGAAGGAACGTTCCAGTGCAGTCTAGTGCAGGAATAGAAAACAAACCTTGTGTCACACTGTGGCACTCTTATTGGAAAGCACCCTTAAAGACTGATTGTCTTCACGTGCTAAATTTGAAAGTTCAAGGACAATATACTCTTAACTGAAAATCCTGTGGAAGGTTGGAGGTGGCACCGGATTCATGGTTATAATGTTTTCAAATCTTACCAAGGAGACGAGCACCATTTAAATTAATTGAATTGAAATGCCGTCTGATTGTGTTGCGCAGGTTATGCTTGATTTTTGTCGCCAATCTGACAACAGTCCTGTCAATACTAAATGCCAACAGTTTCTGTCCTATTTCTGACAGCAGTTTGCTGACACCGCAGATATTGCAGAGTCTGTGTGAAATCTATTGCCTTTTTAGCAACAGAAATTGATAGCAGACTCTCCGAAGACAAAGAGACAACTAGACAAAGTAAAACGTGTATTGATAAAAAAATTCTCTATGACAGATTTAGGAGAACTAACTGTTTCCTGGGAATTAAAATTGAACGCAAATCAAGAGAAATGTTTCTGAGTCAACAAGCATATCTCAAAAAACTTCTTAAACGCTTCGGAATAGATGAGTGCAAACCCATTAAAACACCGATGGAAATAAGCCTGTCTAGAGACGAAGACACGACGGATTGCATAATTGGAGTCAAACCATATCGTGAACTCATTGGCTGCTTAATGTACACCCATAGAATTTGATTCTGTCCATGGGGAAATTTTCAAAACTAAGAAGTCGCTATCTTTCTACATACTTAAGGGCCTCGCACATGAAATGCATAACAGAGCATAAGCGTAGCGTAAGGTCTCTGGACCAATGGGAATTATATATAAATCAATATGGCGACTTTATGCTGGATGCATTGGTCCATCGGTCTTATATTGTGCTTATGTTATGTTATGCATTTCATGTGCGAGGCCCTTTACAGTTTATGATTAACGTAACGACCAATAAAATCTAGTCGTTACATTAATCATAAACTGCGAGTATGTAGAAAGTGGTGACTTCTCAATTTAGAAAATTTCCCCATGGACAGAATCAAATTCCGTGGGTGTGGACTTTGATTCTGTCCATGGGGAAATTTCCCAAAGTGAGAAGTCACCACTTTCTACATACTCGCTGTTTATGGCCTTGTTTACACCGAATACTTGATACGCGTAATATTTAGTAACTTTCTATTCAATTATCTTAATTTCGGTAATAAATTTAATGAATAGTATATTAAGCTGGTACAATATGAATCAAAATAATTAATTAAATATAGATATTACGTATACATTTACACGTATTGTCGAAATTAAGACAATTTAATAGAAAGTTAAGCCTGCCGCAGACGATACGTTTTTTCTTACTGGATTTCTAACTGGATTTTCTTACTTGCTACCGTACGGGCAATGGTACTGGCAGTGCTACTGGCCGTGGCTTCACACGGTGTGAGTTTTCGTACGGGCTGAGCAACTGAAATTTGTTTCATAGAAGCGGCACGCTTAAATATGGATGAGATAGATGAGATGGATGAAATTATTGCACCAGTTGTACATTGTCGTAAAATTGCATTATTTTTAATTATTGAAAAATTGCGACAACGAAATAAATATTCGCCGACGTTTATGGAGTCGACAGTCAATACATTCTTTAATGCCTCACTTTTACTGTGTTTATTATGGTAATTTGGTGTGTTTATCGCATATAAACATGGTTCTTATTAGTAGGCCTCTATTAAACATAAAATACTTTCTTTGGACTATTTTGAAGTCTTTTCATTTCTGCACGATGTTATGTTTGCGAAGTGAATTCACGTTTGAACTTTGACAACACTTCGACAGTGGCTGTGTTCCGATATTAACTACCAGTACTGAAAATGTATAGTATATGTGACGTGAACTATAAATTTTCAGTACTGCCAGTAAAAACGGAACACAGCCAGTATAACCTGGTATAACCCAGTATAACTAGAGTCCTATATAAAGAGAGAAGCGACATCGAACCCCCACCACAACCTTCAGTATCCAATTGAGTCCTCCACCGCCATTTTGGGACCGCTTAACGTCATCAAACACCATTCGTATCATTTTACAAACAGCTGTGGTCACAATATGGCTGTTCGCTTAGCCAATCAAGTATCAATCAGATTACCAATCAGAGCTTCGGACATCAATGTCGCTTCTCTCTTTATATAGGACTCTAAGTATAACCTTAAAACTGCGTCCTGATTGGCTTTCACAATAAACCAGTACAAAATCACGTAAGAAAAATAGGACATGATCTATTACGAAAATCCAGTACGCGAGCCAATAGCGTAGCCCGTAAGCTACCCATTTCCAGTACGGGAGCACGTAAGACTGCCAGTATAGGAGCACGTAAGCAATCCCGTAAGAAAAAACGTATCGTCTGCGGCAGGCTTTACACTGTGTCTCTCTGTGTGACACTGTGTCACACTGTGGCACTCTTGTTGGAAAGCACCCTTCGACAGTATAACCTGGTATAACCCAGTATAACCTATACTGGGCCAGTATAACCTAGACTGCGTCCTGATTGGCTTTCACAATAAACCAGTACAGAATCACGTAAGAAAAATAGGACATGATCTTTCACGAAAATCCAGTACGCGAGCCAGTAGCGTAGCCCGTAAGCTACCTATTTCCAGTACGGGAGCACGTAAGACTGCCAGTATAGGAGCACGTAAGCAATCCCGTAAGAAAAAACGTATCGTCTGCGGCAGGCTCATAGCGTTTTTCATTGGGAAAACTAGTGCGCACTGAGTGTGCACTCGCCGCTGGCAATTGGACGTTTCGGTTCGCGCGATGACGGTGCCAACGGAAACGCCCAATTACCTGCAGCAAGTGCACATTCAGTGCGCACTAGTTTTCTCAATGAAAAACGCTAATAGTTGGAAAGCACCAATGTAGACACTGTGTTACACAGTGTTGCCTGTGTCTCTTGTTGGAAAGCACCCGAAGTGTTGTCAAAGTTCAAACGTGAATTCACTTCGCAAACATGACGTTATGCAAAAATGAAAAGACTTCAAAGTAGTCCAAAAAAAGTATTTTATGTTTAATAGAGGCCTACTAATAGGAACCATATTTATATGCGATAAACACACCAAATTACCATAATAAGCACAGCAAAAGTAAGACATTAAAGAATGTATTGACTGTCGATTCCATAAACGTCGGCGATATTTATTTTGTTGTCGCAATTTTTCAATAATTAAAAATAATGCAATAGCAATTTTATGACAATGTACAACTGTTGCAATAATTTCATCCATCTTATCTATCTCATCCATATTTAAGCGTGCCGCTTCTATGAAACAAATTTCAGTTGCTCAGCCCGAACGAAAACTCACATAGTGTGAAGCCACGGCCAGTAGCACTGCCAGTACCATTGCCCGTACGGTAGCAAGTAAGAAAATCCAGTTAGAAATCCAGTAAGAAAAAACGTATCGTCTGCGGCAGGCTTTAATGAGCATGTTTCCATATGGAGTTTCTTTTAAATTGGAAATATATTCAAAACATTTATTTAATTTTGCATACATGATGTTTCTATTTCTAAAATTAATTTGTGCCTTATAATCGTTTCATATTTCGACTATACTACGCAGTCCACCAGTTGAGCACGAGGTTTAACTTAACTCAGGCAATACGATACAGCGTTGAGTTTTCATGAATCATAAAGGTACTAGAGAGAGATACGCCTAATATTTTTTGGCCCTAGTGGAAACCAACTCAACTTAGGTTATCGTAAACACTCTATATAAAGCCTGCCGCAGACGATACGTGTTTTCTTACTGGATTCCTTACGTCCTTACGTGCTCCTATACTGGCAGTCTTACGTGCTCCCGTATTGGAAATGGGTAGCTTACGGACTACGCTACCGACTCGCGTACTGGATTTTCGTAATAAAACCGGTTCTATTTTTCTTACGTGATTTTATACTGGATTTTGTGAGAGCCAATCAAGACGCAGTCTGTTATAAGTTATACTGGGTTATACCAGGGCTGTGTTCCGTTTTTACTGGCAGTGCAGTAAATGTGACGTCATGATAGTACACCCATGGAATTTGATTCTGTCCATAGGGAAATTTTCTAGACTGAGAAGTCACTGAAAATTTATAGTTCACGTCACATATACTATACATTTTCAGTACTGGCAGTTAATATCGGAACACAGCCTTGATTCTGTCCATAGGGAAATTTTCTAGACTGAGAAGTCACCACTTTCTACATACTCGCAGTTTACGATTAATGTAACGACTAGAGCTTATTGGTCGTTACGTTAATCATGAACTGTAAGTATGTAGAAAGATAGCAATTTCTTAGTTTGGAAAATTTCCCCATGGACAGAATCAAATTCCATGGGTGTACAGTCATGTTCATTATAGTTGCGACACTTTTTCTTTGGTTTTTGGAATGTAGCCTTGCTCATCGAGTGGCGAATATAATTGGTTGGATCCACAAGTAAGAACCAATCATATTCTCAGCTCTCGTTATAGTTGCGCGTTCAGAAACGCATCGAAGAAAAAGTGTCGCAACTATAATGAACACGACTGTACACCCAAGGACTTTGATTCTGTCCATGGGGAAATTTTCCAAACTAAGAAGTCGCTATCTTTCTACATACTTACAGTTTATGATTAACGTAACGACCAATAAGCTCTAGTCGTTTCATTAATCATGAACTGCGAGTATGTAGAAAGTGGTGACTTCTCACTTTGGGAAATTTCCCCATGGACAGAATCAAATTCCGTGGGTGTAGCTACCTTACCTTGGAAGCTGCAGTAATCACAGTGGCAATATGGCTACCATTCATGACTTCATTGATGTTACTAGATGCTGTCGCAGTGCGCTGCGTACACACAAGGACTTTGATTCTGTCCATGGGGAAATTTTCCCAACTGAGAAGTCACTATCTTTCTACATACTTACAGTTTATGATTAACGTAACGACCAATAAGCTCTAGTCGTTTCATTAATCATGAACTGCGGGTATGTAGAAAGTGATGACTTCTCAATTTGAAAAATTTCCCCATGGACAGAATCAAAGTCCTTGGGTGTACCAATAACGGAACGGATTTTTCACCACTGCCAGTACTGGCAGTTATATCGGAACACAGCCCAGAGGGTCGATCATGAAACTTTTTCCCTAGGGCGGAAACGTGAAAAGTGAAAATCTTTACCATTGAAGTTAATGGAGAAATTTTTCATTTTTCACGTTTCCGCCTTAGGGAAAAAGTTTCATGATCGACCCCCAGGTTACGATCAAAGTGTCGTCTTTACATCAAGTTCAAAAGTGGATCCACTTCAAACATGACGTCATGCAGAAATGAAAAGACTTCAAAATAGTCCACAGAAAGTATTTTATGTTTAATAGAGGCCTACTAATTGGAACCATGTTTATGTGCGATAAACACACCAAATTACCATAATAAACACAGTAAAAGTGAGGCATTAAAGAATGTATTGACTATCGACTCCATAAACGTCGGCGATATTTATTTCGTTATCGCAATTTTTCAATAATTAAAAACAATGCAATAGCAATTTTACGACTGTAAAATGTACAACTGTTGCAATAATTTCGTCCATCTCATCTGTCATCCATATTTAAGTGTGCCGCTTCTATGAAACAAATTCCAGTTGCTCAGCCCGTACGAAAACTCGCACCGTGTGAAGCCACGTCAGTAGCACTGCCAGTACCACTGCCGTACGATAGCAAGTAAGAAAATCCAGTAAGAAAAAACGTATCGTCTGCGGCAGGCTTAAGTTGACAAGAGCGTTTACGCTTTAACATTCATTCTTTCTCTTAAAACGTTCGTTGTACATACGTTATCCGAATAAAAGCTCAACTTGTATTCACAAAGTCTCGTATTTAGTTTTCCTGCTATCATACTTACAATAAATATAACTGTATATTATAAAGTTGCAAGAACGCTAGATGGGCACTTTGTACTATCCTAATATATGCTATATTTCTTTCTTTTCATTTTTATAATAAACTCAGTCAACGCAACTCTCACTCTCTTTATTGCACGCACGCATTCCACGCAACTCTCCCATTCACGTACCACTTATAAGAAATATGTCGCACTCACAACGTACATCCTCTCAATTTGCTTAAGACTAATCCCACACTTTATAAAATTGTTGTTGACTGGATGAGGAAAATCTTTAATCTAGTTAATAACTGGTGACAACGGCCAAAACAAATTTTAAAACTAATTACACCGCCTGTTCATAAACTGCCGAACGTAACACTAGAAACCAAGGAATTATTTTAAAAAGTTTTAAGTTTTATTTAAAACATTTTTAAGCCAAAAAGATGATTTAAAGAAAGTTTTTTTTTTTTAATAAAATATATTTTATGAAATGTTCGTAAAACCTTTTTTTGTGGCAATTATTTATGTGTAAAATTTTCGAAAGATCATAAATTTATATTCTTTTTATAAGTAAAAAAACCTTTCTTAACATTAATTGTTAGTATTCCACGACTTTCCTGCTATTCCACAAACGCATCCTTTCTTCCCTCTTTAGTAAATTGTAAATTATGTTCGTCCTATATATCCGATGAACTTCTACTTATAGGATGATTGGAATAATTCTATGGTTAATAAACTGGCGTTAGTTAGAATTGTGTCGCCTTAATATTTACTAAGTTATTGTCAAAAAAACAAAATGGTATTCCACAATCCCCTCCTCTCTTCTAATGTATTCTCCATATGATATTATCTTTATATATATATATAATATGTATTTCTTAATAACCATGTCATATTTTTTATTAATCCAACTATAAGAAAAAAACAATCAAATATTCTATACATAATTTTAAATCAAATTATAGTTTATATAATACAATTTTTTCTTGTTTGTAATTTTATTACATTCATAAATTAATATATAAAATTATAAACAGAATTTTATCCTGAATTTTGTCGCAAATTATAGATCGTGTAAAGTGGGTTTAAGAAAAAGAAAGATACAAGAAAATAAAATCACAAAAGGCTTCTTATGTGCATACCTTGTTACCGTTTCATTAGGACCGCAGAAAGAAGCACCGACTCTGAAGATTCCTGCAGCAACATAGCTAACAATGTCATCAAAATCCGAGGCCAAGACCGTTATATCAGCGTTACGAAAGCATCCTGCTCGTACAAATCCGGCCGTCGTTAATCCGACGATCCCACCGCCGACGATAGCTATTTTCATCTCGTTTTTAGCTATAGCGTAATAAAAGTAATTACACAAACCGAAATATAAACGTTGAGTTGTGACACTGCTTGATATAATTACGTTTCAACGTTGCAAGTTACAAGCTGCTCTTATACATGATACAAACGCACAGTGCACAGTTAATATGCGTTGATTGGGAGCAGTGAAGTGTTTACGACTGCTTGCAGTTTGCTTGTGTGCGTAGCACATATGTATACATACATTTTGATAGAGGAAGCAATGTACAAACTGTTATCATCACTAAACATACTTCAAATTTTATTTGTGTGATATGTACTTTTGATAAAGCACAGCAATATACAACAGAACATTGCAATTTAAATGCTTCTTCAAAAAAGCAACAAAATTTTTAAATATCTAAGGTTAGATAGTAACTTAATAAAAAGTTAAAAGTTAAATAAAAATTTTTATTAATAACTTTTAATTCAATTTAATTAATTAAAAATGAGATAATTTTTAATAAAATTAATATTGTCAAACAATTGTTATTAATATTGTATAAATTTTAATTTATTAATTTTTTTCCTAAGTTCTATTCATCTATGTAAAAAAAAAATTATAAAAGAAAAAATACATTTCCACATAAACAGCATCATTGTTAACAGATCTGTTATCTCATATAAATTCAATTTATAATTAAAAAATTAAAATTTGTTTGATGGTTCTTATTGTAATTACTTCGAGTAATCTAAAAAAATCATGATTTTCTAATATAAATAATATTTTTTCAAAATTAATTTTTAACTTATAGTGATTTCGGTTGGCGTGCACCAATTGCTTATCTGGGTCCTGAAATGTGCAATCGGTGCATCCCAGCCGAAATAGCTATTAATGTAACGTATATACCTTAGTTTTTTGTTGTATAATTTTTCAACATTAGTTTTATAAATTGTTAATTTTAACCCTTAAATTGTAACGTTTGTGTTACGTCTATAGTCTAATACCAGGCGACTAGGCCTAGTGCTTTTTGGCCAATGCATTTTTCTGTTTTTGTTCTTTGTAACGCCATCTACGAAAAAACCTATCAACTACTATTGCACACAACTACTGCTTTGCTGGCGATCGTTTACGTGCGCTAAGCAAAATTTGTACATGTACAGAAACGAAACTTTTTTGTTAGGCTTTTAATTGAAATGGCACACAGTCAGTATTGGTCAGTATTGTTCGTTAGAGTTTTCCACACTGTGGGACGGTTTCATTTTATACATATGAGCTACAAAACGTCAGTAAACGACAAAAGTTAATCTGAGTGACAGATCCTCAAGTCGAAAATAAATGAATTTTTATTTTTTTGTCGATTTTCTCGTAAAATCGCTCGTTTTGTTGCGTATTTTCATTCTACTAAAGGATTTTCTGATCTGTCGAGACAATTCAAAGATTAAAATAAACTGTAATATGTTGGTAATTCCCATTGGTTTAGCTTCCTCTTAAAATGATCTTGAAATAAGAATCGACTATGACTACTGATCTGATCTTTGACATTTCAAGAAACTTTCATAAGTGCATTCAGATATGCTTATTAAGCGATTAAGTAGGAATTTAATTCGATTGGTTGGATCTAAAAGTAAGAATAATTAATCACATTCAACTGCTACTCAGCCTCTAAGCAAACATAATACTGAACATGGTGGAAGTATAACACTTCCATCATGATACTGAATGCACCAAATTGTTACTTATTGTTAGTCGCTCAATGAGGGCATCTGGATCCCATCAACAGAGCTTACAATTAAACATGAGTTATCCAACAAATTTCTATTTGTTCATTAATTGGTTTAATTTTACATTTGTTTATCAACTGATATTGTGACTTTCTTACTATTTTAAAATAAGATTATGCATTTCTGTATATTTCATCATTATACTTTGTGATATTAAACTATTTTTATACCACAAAAAGGATGGGAGCGAATTTTAAATGATATATTATACTGTATTTGAGCCACATGTATTTGTGACAAATTGATATATAATACAATGTACATCCATTGTATTTTTTCGAGTACGCACTTATAATAACAAATTGTATTAATGATACGTTATCGACAATAATTATAATTACACTATATCCTTTGCCATTGCGATCCTCTAATACGGAATGTCTCGGAACTAATAATACAACTGAAGAGTTTCTTACGCGGGGAAATAAATAAAAATTGTAAAATATCTTCGTACTTTTTTAAACTTAAACAATCCTTAATGGTCATACGTCATCAAATTTGTTTCATGCAAAAACTTTATTAATATATAATTTAAAAAATAACATTCTTTTTACAATAAAATAATTCAAAATAATATAAGTTAGTGAAAAATATATATAGGTTGTTTAGCAACAGATAGGAGAAAATTTAAAAGAATAATTCTAGATAAAAAAATAAAAAGTAAATTAAGAATAACAAAATTATGAATAAGACTGTTTTCTTTAATTAGAAATGTTTAAACATCCCTGTAAAAAGCCTGAAGCAAATAAATACTTAAACATTAAAGACTTTAAAAAACTACCAAAATTTTGTTATTTTTACTTTTATAATTCTGAAGTATGCTCAGCCTAAAGTATGAATATGAAATTAATAAAATTACACGAATATTTAAATATTTATAATTAGAAACAAATCTTTAATTGCAATTTTGTTATTTGAAACTTTTGTCTTATGTTGTCATTTAGAATCACTCCTTAAATATTTTTTCACCTGTTGCTGCAAACATCTAGTATAAAGCATTGTAATTATAAAAATAACGACTAAATAAGTTACTAGTTATAAAAAAATTAACAAAATTACGATTAAGATTTGATTTTTAAATTATAAATGTTGAAATATTCATGTGGTTTAGGCACTTTTATGAGAATAATTAAACATTTTTAATTAAACAACAAAGCCTCAATCAGAAATTTGTTTATATTCTTTATTTTCGTTTTACTTTATCATCTAGAATCATTCGTTCAATTTTCTCCCGACGAACACTCTGTATATGTATAAATATTGGGTTGGCAACTAAGTCCTTCTCTTGCTGTTTTTTTTAAATTTTAGCATTCCGCATGTCATTAAATGTTTTTGGAATAGTTTTAAATCATTCGAAAAGAGATGTTTTGTTCTATCAAAATTTGTTTTTTTTTTGTTTAAATTAATTTATTGAATTAATTTTTAGATCATTAAAATGGAATGTCAAGTTGAGAAAAATGAGCATTTTTGACACTTTCTTCTTTTTGCTTTTAATCAAAGTTCTAAGACCGCAAAATGCTCGCGACATTTGTGCTGTGTATGGAGAGGGTACCATAGTTGAAAGAATCGCTCGTGATTGGTATGTCAAGTTCAAAAATGGAAATTTTTACTTCAAAGACGCACTTCGTTCTGGTCGTCCAGTTAAGTTCGATGAAGAACAATTAAACCAACTTTTGTATGAAAATTCGCGTTAAATGACAAAGGAACTGGCAGAGAAAATGGAATGCTCCCACACTGCTATAGAGAAAGCATTTGTTTATTTAAGCAAATAAATTTTTAAAAATTTAAAAAAAACGGCGGAAACTTAGTTGCCAACCCAATATATGAGGATGAATAAAAAATTATCTGGACTTTCGTAATGAAACATTTTGTTGGTTGTCGTATCGCCTTTCGCAAATGCATGCTTACAATTGGAGCCGGCAGTGACAACGTAAACATGTTCGCTCCGGTAGCAGTTTGCACCAAAGACGAACAAAGGGCAGTGATACATTTTCTTTAGCAGAATGACTGATGTTCAAAGTAGACGCTATGTTATCGATAGTAACTCGCCTATTCGTCAAAACCAATCGTGCTTGCTCAATTTTTTTGTCCGTCGTAGACGTTGACGGACGCCGGACGGATGCTCCTTGTTTTTGTGTCAATTGTCCAGCCACTTTTAAACTTCTCGATCCACTCGATAACACTTGTCCGGGACTGTGTACTGTCCTCGTACTGTACTGAAAGTCTACGATGAATTTCAGCCCCTTTAACTCCTTCTGACCAAAGAAATTGTATCACTGCCATTTGTTCGTCTTTGGTGCAAACTGCTAACAAAGCGGACATGTTTACGTTGCCACTGCCGGCTCAACACTGTTGCGATCAAGGTCGAGTGAAGCACACATCATCACAGTTACCAACTGTAAGCATGCATTCGCGGAAGGCGGTACGACAACCGACAAAGTGTTTTATTACGAAAGTCCAGATAATTTTTGACTCACCCTCGTATAAGGCCAGTTGTTTTACCTTCAAATAAACCGTGATAAGTTATCTAATGGATGAATGTCAATGTCTACATACAGATATATAATGGATGTTTAAACATAGACATTTAATCATTAGATTTACTACTATATAGTTTATCTGGAGATGGAATCGGCCTGTACTGCCTGTAGTAAAATATATAATATATAGAAAATGTAAATATAGAAAAAATCATTATTCTCTTTTTAATAAATATTTTAATAATATATAGTATTATTTAAAATGCTTTGTATATAAAATTTATTTTTGATTATGTATATGTTAATAAACATTCAGAAGAGGAATTTGACAATGTACGACACACAGTCACATTAACAAGTTTAAAAAGCCGCAAAGATTTAATTTTTGAATTTTTATTTTTTCACTAAGAAATCTTTTTGATTGTATCATCAGTTCGGAAACATATTCTATACATCCGATGATTCTCGATATCGAAAATATATGAAATTGATTATTAATATAAAGTTATTAAAAGTTACGGACGCAACGGATCAGATGAAGATCACGATCTTTTGGTCAGAAAAAAGAAATGATTACATGTGAGGATATTTACAACATCGATTATTGGTACACGTTCTCCGACGTTCTTTTTTATCATTTTAACTCTTCATCATTAAAGTCTCGAAACCAATGTACAGTTTTCATTCTTACATAATCCAATATAATTTCTAGCGCACAATATTTTACTATGTTTCACAACAAGAAAAAAAGACTTCTTCTAAAAAATTTACAAAATCGACGCTGCACGAGCATGGTCGTTAGCTTAAGATTTACTGCAAGGTTGGATGGTGTAATTCAGCGGCGGAGGCGGAATTAGAAGAGGCAACGGAGTCGGCGGTGGTGGAGCTTGAACAGGCGTCAAAGTTACAGTTGTGGTTTGCGATTGTTCAATTGCTCGCATCGTAGTATTATAGATCGAAAGATAACTGGGCCAGAGATGAGGCGGCGGTGGGGAACCGGGAGGTGGTGGAGGTGGTGAACGGTCGTCCATTTCATCGGAATCGTCCATCATCATAGCTGTTAACGGAGTGATACGTGGTTTCTTCAGCTTAATTATTTTTACCTGGAAAAATGCGAGAAAGAATACTTTACAAATAAAAAATATTTCTCGAATCTCAATTCTTTTTCTAAACACTTTGAACAAGAGAGAAGACAATATAATAGAAAATAGAATATAGGAAAGAAAAAAGGAAATAAGCAGCTATGTGATAGGAAGAAATAAGAATGTAAGATAAGAAAAAGAAACAGAGGAAGCGAAAATGGAAAGACAAGTATAGAACTTGATAAACAAGAAAAGGAAGAAATAAGAGAGTATAAATAGAGATATAAACGAAGGAGTTTTTTCTCGAATTTTGACACATGTATCCAAAAAATGCATAAACTTATTTCAAGATCAAAGGGCAACCTAAAGATATTAATCGATTTGGATGAAATTTTATCCAGACTATATTGAGGTCTATAGCTAACTTTTGGCGAGTATTACTAATCAATTTTCAAAAAGGAATTTTTTCGGCCTACCCTAAGATACATATATACAGTATTGTATATGTATATAATATCCCAAAATTCGCGCCTTCGGAGTATAAGACATGATACTTTATGCTTAAAAAAAAACAACTTTTTCTTTAGTAAAATTGTGTGCGACAAGTAGTTTTTGCGGGAGAGCTGATTAAAGTTAACGAATAAACGCTCTTGTCTATGTAACGTTCAAGACCGGGCGTTCAGGAGCGCGCGCTCCTCACTCACTTGTATTTAATCTTCAGCTAATGTTTATAAGCAATGTCTTAAAATGCTATACAGTTGTGTTATGATTAGTTCAATTTGGCATTTTAAGACGCAAGACAGTCATAAATATAAGAATCAATTATGAATATTAGTCTACTCTTCCGTAGTGTATTGCTTAAAATATGAAAAGATAATAAAATAAATATTAATTTCTTTTTTGATATACTAAATAAATAAATCGCCTAAATCCATTTAAAAAAAAAAATAGTAAAATGCTATGCGCGAGCTGAACGAGTGATATATTATTCTACATATTGCACAGTTGTACATGATAGTTAAGTAGTATGTAAACCTAAAGAATAGTTTACTAATTAAGTAATTCCTCAAATAATGAAAAATTGCTCTACTGTGGAACAGTGATTAAAAATAATGAGAAATATTTAAGGTACTTTAAGAACGAATTATCTTTTAACTTTTACACAATTAAAAATACAAAGGACTTGTTTAAAATTATTTTTATAGCAAAACGCCCAGAACGGCGCTCCGTACGCGTAGAAAACCGTCGCCCCAAGTACGGGCGTACTCCGCCGATGCCATCGTGCCACACAATCTCACGCACGCGAGGTCACCGAAACCGGTACGCTCTGACTGCGGCTCACGCCTCGCCAAACCGATTCTGAGTGGCAGGGATGCTGATCCACAAGAAGACTCGAACCTTTCCAACGTCTCGGGATCAAAGTATATCCGTGCTTGCAACGATCTGCACATTTCGGGTCGATTTCTGAAGCCCACTCCTTCATACACTACCGCTCGCCGCTCGAAGATCGAGCTCGCGAATACGCCGCAGGTGCTCTGCCGAGCAGTAGTGGGGAAAGCAGTGGGCGTCGCTTCAGAAATCGACTCGAAATGTGCAGATCGTTGCAAGCACTGAAGTATATAAACCGAAAGATGTGAGAAAGCTGCGCTTTTCGCCTCTGACTAGTCGGACCATCCGGACCTTCCAACTAGTCTTTCCCGAGACGTCTCCTGATCGCACACTTATAGTTGGTGGTAGATTGGGCGAATTCGACTTTATGTGAAAAATCTATATCTTTATAAATTAATAACTCGTTAATTATTACGAAAATCAGAAAATGGTACAGAATTTTTCAATTCAATTTGATCCATTTTATCTTTGTACGAGAGTTTAATCATTAAATTTTCAGACACCCTGCATATAAACTAAACAAAAGTTATAGAGAATTAAAGTATCCTTCAAATGAGATCAAAATCATTATAGTACGTTCTATAGATTTCAAGATAATCAGTTTTGAAGGAAACTCATACATACACACATCGTGTGCTATACAGAGCTATCCCCACTTCATCTCCCTTCGCCTACATACTAATTCAAAGGCTGATTCCCTGTTAATCATAGAATATTCTATGCGATAATTACACGTTAAGCAATTCCTAGATAACATGAGTACAAGTAAACAATACAAAAAAGTAATTTTTTAATCAATAAGCAAGATAAACACATCAAAAATTAAGGTCATAAAAGGGCTGCGTTCATCAGAAACATTAGAGATGTTTATCGAATATTGAATAAGGATAAAATAATCTAGATACATCTGATGTTTTTGAATACAACCCAGTAAAAATAAAAAGTATTTTTAAAAAATTACTATTAGATAGCCAAAAAACACTTTTCTATATTTGAAACTGATTATCTTAAACCTATGGGACGTACTGCGATCATTTTGATATCATTTAAAATATAATTTAATTCTCTGTAACTTTTGTCTTGTAAATATAAATAATAAATGCACACTTTTCTTTGTATATTTGTATAAAACAACCGTAATTTCAGAGGTTTTTGAACGCTAACTTTTTAAGGAAGCATTTTTCGATCCACGTTTATACGAAATTTTCAAAATCAAATTTTCCTATAAAATCTCGAAGACTGCGTGTGCGTATGTGTATGTATATTTTACAGTAACACAATACAGATAAATAATAAGAAGCTATTTACTGTAAGGGGAACAATAAATTATTCTTTTATTCAGTATAATCGCATACCTTGACTTTTTTCTTTGCCTTTTGCGGTCTCGTCCTCTTTTCTTGTTTTCTCTTTCTGGAGCTGTACATTTTCTCCCTCCTCAAATCGCTGAATCCTTCACGGAAACCAATTCCCTGAGGAGGAGGTGGCGAAGGCATATCACCTTCGCCGCCGCTAGGACTGGTTCCCTCACCAGGTTTTACACCGTCAGCAAACTGAACTGACTTTTTGGTCTTCTTTGTCTTTTTCGGTTTCGTCGAATTTGACTTATCGAATGTAACATCAGACCCCGCGTCTTTGTCGCACTCATTATTTTTAACTATCTCTTCATCTTTGTCGCTACCGTCTTTAACCGTAATATCGTCCAATAAATCATCTAAGTTACCATTAGGAACCGCGTCTCTCCTGGAAAAAAAATTCATTCGATACTTAGTGTAAGCTAGATACAGCAGCTAGGCAATATGAATACAGTACTTCCATAGTGAAAATTTTTCTCAGAATTTTCACAATTTTTCAGAATTTCTATACAAATTTTATAACATTTACAGAAAATTATTCTTTAACAAATCGGAATATTTTTCAGAAAAATTAAATATTTTTCTGCTTTTTTTCAGATTAACATAATATTTAAATAAAATGTATGAATTGATAAACGTACATCTAGGCTAAACCAAATAAATTGATTTACTAAGTTTATCCTAGATGGAATGATTTGGTTTTTAACTCTAACAGAATTCTATATTCTTCACTTGAATCGAACGAAATTCTTGCCACTGACCGATGAATTGTTATCAGTATTTTCACATCTGGACAAACCACAGACAAACTCATACATGACAATACTGACTTTGTTGTTAAAAGTTTAAGTATTTCCCCATGTTGATAAAGGCTTTTACTAACTCTAGACATAATATTATGCTATAAATTTGTTAATTAATATATATTTAAAATAATTGTCAATTATTTCTACTTAGCTAGTGAAGACTTAAGTATAATCGAAACATACTAATGTAATATTAAAAAAGAATAAACGTTGTTTTAAAAAGAAACTATCATCTAATTATTGGTTGTAATTTGACCGCTTCTTTTTTAAATTTTGAATTACAAAAATAAAAAGTGATACAACACATATTTCTTTTGAAGTAATATACATGTTTTGAAGGTGTAAATAATAAACATATAATCTGTTTTCATTTTTTTCCCCAATAAGTTTGTCAAGAATATTTAAATAACAGTCAGCTAATAGTTCGGTATCATTATTTAAATTCAATTATTTTAATTCATTCTCCTGTTCCTTTTTGTGAATCATTTTTTAAATGATTCTTTTATAATAATTTGGCTAGACATCAAGATATTTTTAATTGTCCAGTAATTCGATCCATTTTAAATAAGTGATCAAACTCTATTATATGATCGCTGTGTTATGTTTTTTAAGGATCGTACTTTAAATTAGCTTTAGACAAACTAAAAGAATGTTAAAAATAAAACTAAAAGAACATAGACCAAATTTATGAGAAATATTTTTCATGGGAAATATCTAGCCATATTATTAGACAATGGTTACCTCTTGATATTTTCAACGATCAAACAAAGGTTATCTATAAAATTCCATCTGATTAATAATCAAAATGTATAAACTTCCATTTTAATTGTGTGTAAAGCAAAAAAGGAGAAAAAATATTTCACAATTTTGTTTATGTAAAGCATGGTTAACAAATTTAAACATTTAGTAGAAAAATTCCTAATTTAAATCTAGTTCAGAAAAATAAATAAATGGTAATAAACTTGAAACGCTCGTATTGTTATCAAACACAATAATATAGAAAAACGGATCAAATTTACGATACGCCAAATAATAGATGTAACAAAAAAACTTCAATTAGATCATATCAAAATTAACAATCGATACATTTCGGCTATACTGAGCCTTCATCAGCCAAACATATTACAAAATTACATGCAAACCCGAACGGTAGATTTAAAATTATAAACTCAGCTTATAAAAACACAAAAAGATACAATATTATCACTTAAAAATGTGATTTATAAACTTAACCATTAAACACACTGATCCCATAAAATACGTGAACACATTTTTGGGCCTCAGAGACTTTTTCAACTTTAAGAAGTTATAACTTTGGTTCCAATCAACAATCTATTTCTTCACATGCAAGTTCAGAATCTCAGAACTGCATAATCGGCATTGCCACAAAATGATTTATTATTAACTTATAAAAGAAAAACCATTAAGCACAAAAATTAGAAATTATTCAAAAATCCATTTTTCCTTTAAAAAATCATATCTCCACAACAAAAAACTTTTAAAGACTTTCAAATACGGCATTTTGAAACTAAAGAGTCATACTTTCAAAAGAAAATTATGGTATTGTCATTCCTTTTAAAAAGTATAATTATAGAATAAGAATAATTTGAGGTATTTTTGGGTGTCTAAAAATCCACTTCTTTTTTTAAATCATATCTTTGCAACAAAAAACTTTTAAAGATTTTACAACACGGTGTTTTAAAGCTAAAGTCATACTTTCAAAAAAAATATGTTACTGCCATTTCTATTAAAAAATATACTTACGTAACAAGGCGAATATGATGTATTTTTGATAAACTCAAGGTGTCTAAAATTGAAAATTGATATGTTTCATAATATATTTTGGACCCTACGCAGAAGTCCTTTTTTTCACAGCACTATAGTATTTTAACTTTAGACAGAGTAACATACGCGAATGGACTTGTTTGAATGTGTTTTGTCCAGTTTTTTTTACATAAGATAACTCACAAAAAAATTTCACTCTCACACTATATGGGGCATATCGCATTGACTATAACAAAACTTTGCTGTCGTGGCGTTTGAACTCTAGTTGACCAAAAAAGTTGATCAACCATATCAATCAAAAGAGGAGATTTCAAACTTTTTTTTATGTTCTAGCCCAAACTTCCTATCTCATTCTGTCTTCACACAGCAAGCATTCGAAACTTCATATGGGGTCTCTTAGACCCTCTTATGTGTTTAAGGGTTAATTGTATACATGCACTCTATTCATTGAGAGAATCCAAATTGGCCTGCGCATATGGATAGTACAGTGGAGAGAGCGAAGCGCACTATTAATTGTAAGTATCATACTACATGGGCTGAAAAGTTCCGGGATTTTTCAGTAGGTGGCGCCACTAGAAAATGAACATGATTTATTTCAAGAGGTTCATCTGTCACTAATTTATGTGTGAAGTTTCATGACATTTCGTTTATTCGTTTACAAGCTACTGTTGTTTAAGTGTCGTTATCTTCGCCTTCGTAAAAAAATGGAAAAACAGGAATATCGCATATTGATCAAACATTGTTTTTTGATGGGAAAAACTCCTAAACAATCAATGAAATGGTTGAAGAAATATTATCCCGCATCTACTCCTTCGAGAACAACAGTTTATCGATGGTTTCGTAAATTTAAAATGGTCGTACAAGCACCGAAGACGCACCTCGCTCTGGAAGACCAAAAAAGGCTACGAATCTGGAAATCGTAAAGTGCATCGAATCGTTTTGAGTGATCGTAAAGTGAAGTTGCGCGAGTTAGCTGAGGCCGTTGACATCTCAAAAGAACGGGTGGGATACATTTTGCATGATGTTTTGGAAATGAAAAAGCTATCTGCGCGATGGGTGCCGCGTTTGCTGACCATCGACCAAAAACAGCAACGCGTTGATGATTCAACGGCCGGTTTGTCGTTGCTGCAGCGTAATCGAGCGGACTTTTTTCGACGTTTTGTGACGATGGATGAAACGTGGATCCATTATCATACGCCTGAGTCCAATCAGCAGTCTGCAGAGTGGCTGAAAAGCCACGAAAGCCGACCAAAGCGGCCAAAAGACCAACGCTCGGCCGGGAAGGTTTTGGCCTCCGTTTTTTGGGATGCGCATGGCATAATTTTCATCGATTACCTGCAGAAAGGAAGACCAGTTACAGGAGAGTATTATGCAGCGTTATTGAACAAACTGAACGACAAAATAAAGAAAAAACGGCCACATATGGCAAAGAAAAAAGTTCTGTACCATCACGATAACGCACCATCACACACGTCCTTGAAAGCGATGGTCAAATTGGACCAATTACGATTCGAATTGGTTGCTCACCCGCCGTATTCTCCAGACTTGGCCCCCAGCGACTATTATCTGTTCCCAAAACTCAAGCGGTGGCTTCAGGGAAAGAGATTCACATCGAATGAGGAAGTCATCGCGGAAACCGAAGGCTTGGACGTTTCGTACTACAGAAAGGGCATCGAAATGTTAGAAAATCGCTATACCAAGTGTATTGCACTCGAAGGCAACTATGTTGAGGAATAAATATAACTTTGCCCAAAAAACGTTTGTTTTCATTAAAAATCCCGGGACTTTTCAGCCCATGTAGTATATGTAAATACAGCATAATTGGGCCTAGGCCAGAACTCACTGGCATTAGCGTTACGAATCTGTACGGGCCTGTGCGAGCAGGGGAGAAGGGGACATGTAGGTGCCCGCGTGAAGTGAACGAGTTTTCATCCAAGCAGTTCGATTTCTCTCAGTGAATAGAGTATAAATTGCAAAGCGCTTTATGTAGAACAGACAGATAGATTAGTCTAGAGTATAATTTCAGAACACAGAAACCACATCAGAGAAATTGATCTCGGATATTGATTATCATTGAACACTAAATTAATAGTTTACACAAATTTGATTGCAAAAATAATGATCTTAGACAAAGGGGAAACTCTTAATAAAAGATTAATAGCAAAAATGTTGCATATAAAAGACCAGTCTAATGATCTCAATTTGCAAAATACTGAACTCCTCGATCCAATTTATTATTATATGAACTAATTAACAAAATCCGAATGTGAGTCCTCTAATTTATCTACGTTTTATAATAATTGGCTTCAGATAATAACGTAACCTTTAAATGTAAAAAAAAGGGCAACGGGTGCGTGTGTGTGTGTGTGTGCGTGTGCGCGCGCGTGCGTGCGTGTGTGCGTTTGTGCGTGCGTGCGTGCGTGTGTGTGTGTGTGCGTGCGTACGTGTGTGTGTAAGTGAGTGAGTGTGTGAATGAGTGAGGGAAGGAGGGTGGGTGGGTGGGTGGGTGGGTGGGTGGGTGGGTGGGAGGGAGGGAGAGAGGGAGTGCATGTATAATCCGATATGCGAGGCTTTTTTTCGCAAATCATCAACACAAGGCCAATTACACTGTGGCATAAACTGACTTTTTCAAAACCCAGAACAAACAATTTAAAGTTGTGTTAAATACAAATTTGATGTCAAAGTTGACAGATTCAAAATAGCGGATTCAATATGACAAATGTCAAAACTGAAAAATCTCCCAATTGTTGCAAAAATGTATGTATAAAAGCATAGCTGGCACAAGGACGGGGCGGTCACTCAGGGCGCCATCTTTGAAGGGGCACCATAACATCGATGTCTTGTGATGGTTTTGCTATCATGTATCATGCACAAACATAGTACGTGTTTGTGTAGCGTGCGCCGGCACGACGCACGCCTCGTCATTATCCCGAGTAGTGTAAAGATCAAACACGATCGAGAAATCTAGAATGGAGGAGAGGGAGGATTTTTTGGTCCTTTGTCCCGAGCGCCATAATTCCTCTGGTCTGGATCTGTATAAAAGTCTTTCATGATACTGAATACGAATCCGATATCAAAATTGACAAATACCAAATAAACAATAAAAATTAAATCATGTTGTTGAAATAAATGTAATTGAAAGCTAGTTAGTAAATTGTCAATGACCGAATTCACAGCTTTCTGCAATTTACCCCATATTTAACCATAAATATCTTATTAACCATAGCTGGCATCAAAAATTCTTTTTGAGGGTTAAAAATTCGAACTACATAATATAATTTAATTTTGATTGCAATCAAACTTCTCCAGCGCGTCACATTTCGTAGATATAATATGACAAAATACATAAAAATAGTCCTTTTTTGCAACTTTAATTGCAAATTTCTCAAAATTGTGACGTAATGAAATTTAAACAGCAGATTCGTATTATAGCCAAAAAACTATAGAAAATTGCTGATTTCGTTCCAGAGTTTTTTTGCGTCACTGTGCTATATCCATGTGCAAAGTGATCTTTTCATTTACGTGTTGTTTTATAGTTTTATCTAATTTTGATAATCTAATTTTAACTTTTATTCCAATTATTGATGCTTTACTATTTAATTAAGGCTCCTGATTCCTCAGCTGAGAACTCTGCGTTGACAGTAGCAACATTCTGTCGCGGACAGAATTAGAACTAATAGACGTGAAACATGACAGATTGACGATGAGATGTTGTCATGCATGTCATTCGTTATTATGTGTTTCATTGTGAAAATATGACTTGTCTCGTATTTATTAAGGCTCCTGACTCCTCAGCCGAGAACTCCGCGTTGACGGTAGCGACATTTCGTCGCGGACAAAATTAGAACTAATACACGTGAAACGTGACAGATTGACGATGAAATGTTATCGTGCATGTCATTTTGTTATTATGTGTTTCATTGTAAAAACATGACTTGTCTCGTATTTACCAAATTCGTAAAAATGGACCGCGAGTAAAGTTTCTTTGAATTTTATCCATAAAAGTACATTTTTCACTCCTTTTAATAGCTATCCGTGTGTTTTCCTGTCTGAATAGACGTCACTTTACGTGCTTTTTACGACTATTTACTGACTGCTAGGCGAAAAAAGGATAGTCGTGACCGATATTTAGAAGTGTTTTAAAGCCATCTGATTAGTCTGTTTTATCCAAATTGGCATTATTTAGAAATGGCACGTCGGACAAAATTATGTGCCCATGTGTTTTCCTGTTTCAATTGCTTCACTTTACATGCTTTTTACAACTATTTACTGATTGTTAGGCGGAAAAAGGATAGTCGTGACCGATATTTAGAAGTGTTTTAAAGTCATCTGCTTAGTTTGTTTTATCCAAATTGGCTTTATTTACAAATGGCATGTCGGACAAAATTACGTGTCATTTCACGCAATTTCTCGCTTCTGACGTCACGACTTCAATATGGCCGCGGCGAGTACTCAGGAGCCTTAAATTCGTAAAAATAGAGCGCGAGTAAAATTTCTTCAAATTTTATAAATAAAAACACATTTTTCACTCCTTTCAATAGCTATCCGTATGTCTGAATAGGCGTCACTTTACGTGCTTTTTACGACTATTTACTGACTGCTAGGCAAAAAAAGGATAGTCTTGATATTTAAAAGTGTTTTAAAACCATCTGATTAGTCTGTATTATTCAAATTGTCTTTATTTACAAACAACATGTCAGAAACTTTAATTTAACCGTGTGTTTTCCTGTTTCAATAACTTCACTTTACATGCGTTTTACGACTATTTACTGACTGTTAGGCGGAAAAAGAATAGTCGTGATCGATATTTAGAAGTGTTTTAAAGCCATCTGATTAGTCTGTTTTATCCAAATTGGCTTTATTTACAAATAGCACATTAGATAAAATTACGTGTCATTTCATGCAATTTCTCACTTCTGACGTCACGAGTTCAATATGGCCCCGACGAGTACTCAGGAGCCTTAAGTGCTGTATGTTTACTTTTTACAGTCACTTTATAAATTATAAAATGACTATAAATTAAATTACACGATGATTTAATTTGATACTCACTTTAACGGGGATAAAATAAAAATTGGAAGAATTTTATCAAAATATGCACCCGAAGCAGGACCCGAATTAGAATTGAAATGTATGTGCATTCAAATATTATGTACTGATTAATGAAATATATACTCAATAATTGTCACAAAAATAGCAGCATTGCTTCAAAGGCAATCTTTGTAGATCTAATTTTATTAAATTTAATTTAAATAATATTTTTTTATTAAATTAAAGTTAATGACTTATAAAATTAATTTAATTATATTAAAAATTACATAAATAAAAACTAATAACTTAAAAGTTACGTTAAAATTAAACTTAAGTAAGATTTAAAGTTAATTTTCAATTATTTACATTAAATTAGTTGTAATTTTTTTTAAGAATTAAATTACTCATAACAATGATGACATGAATCGAATAAATTCATTTAATATTTTATTTATAAATTAATTTTATATGAAATAACTAAATGGTATTATTTTTTATGTGAAAATGAGTTTTACTTTACAATGAATTTTTAACTCTTAAACACATTCGGTCCGAAGAATTACGTTAAAACACATTTCTCGTCTGGTTGACCTTCAACTTTGAGAAGCTATTAATTTTGGTTCAAATCAATATTTTTCAACAATATTTTTTTTAAATAAAATTTCGGAATCTTAGAAATGTGACTGCACAATCGGCATTGTCGAAAAATAATTTCGTATGATGTTATAAAGGAAAAACTAAGCAAAAATAAAAAAATTGTTGAAAAACCCACATATTCCTTAAAAAAAAAAAAAAAAAAAAAAATCATATCTTTGCAACAAAAAATTTTTAGGACTTTAAAATACGGCGTTTTAAAGCTAATGTCATACTTTTAAAAAAATTATATCATTGTCATTCTCATTAAAAAGTATAATTATGTAACAAGAAGAAAACGAGATATTTTTTGTTAATTCAAGGTATTTAAAATTAAAAATTCATGTTTCATGATATATTTCGGAATCCGCCTAGAGCCCCCTTCTCTACAGCATTATATGTATAATATTCTAACTTTAGACAGAATATATGCGAGTAACTTATGCAAACGGACTTATTCAAATGTTTTTTTTTTTAATATTAGATTACTCACAAAAAAATTACACTCACACATTATATGGGTTCCATTCATTAACCTCAACAAAATTTTGCTGCCATGTCGTTCAAAACCTAATTGACCAAAAAAGTTGATCAACGATATCAATCAAAAGAGGAGATTTCAAACTTTTTTACACCCTGGTCTAAACCTCCTATCTCATTTCGTCTTCACACAGCAAGCGATCGAAATTTCATAAGGGGTCTCCCAGATTCACTAATGTGTTTAAGGGTTAATTTAGAAAAAATTAATGAATTAAAGTTTATGTGTTTTAAAAGCAACGAGTTAAAGTTATTTGAAATTAACTAAGTTAAAAATTAACTTTTTAACTTTATTTATCTTTTAATTTAGAACTAGTATTATATTACCCATTTCTCTATGCATTTCCTATGTGTTCACATTATTTTGTCTACCTTCTATATAGTACATTAAATTTTAATGAGATAACTTGCAAGTTCTTTTTCAAGACTGTATAAAATACGATTTGTTGAATGAAAATTTTTAATAAATATCAATTATTATGTAAACAAATTCTGTAAGATTTTTAAGAGATTACATCAACAAAAACACTAACTACATATGCATAAAATTTCAACAAACCTAAATCCTGGAACAACCAAAATGCCTTTTAAAGGTGGAGGCGGTAACTCTGGCCATTCTTTCTTAGCTTCGATTTCCATCTGATCTTTATTCGCATCAATTATAATCGCTTCATCAGCTTCAACCCGCTGGTTAATTATTTGTAACGGTTTCTCATCATCATCATCATCCTCATCTTCATCCTCCGCTTCCTCTTCCTCTTCCTCGTCATCTTCCGCCTCAGCTTCAACCTCATCGTCATCATCATCTTCTTCTTCGTCCGCGGCGGCATCTTCATCTTCTTCTTTAATAGGTGTTGCCACCTCCTCATCCTCTTTCATGGGATTAGCTGATGGAGATTCAGTTTGCTCTTCTCCCTCTTTCAATGCTTTTATGACTGAAAGATCAACAATTGAACCCTTGCGGTGATCTAATAAGACTCCACTCGTCTGTCGCGACGTACTGCTCTTCTCCAGCAATCGCAAAGCTCGTCGATTTACTCGTTCTATTCGTTTACGTTCTCTTTCTTTCCTGCGTAACTCGCGTAACCGTTTACGTTCTTCTCGCTCTTTACGGCGTGTTTCAAGTATAGCCTCGTAATTGTACACAGGTTGAACTATCTCTGCAACACAAAGACATTTGTTCGTTGAGTCAAGAGATCTTTATGATAATAAGAAGAACGTGACACACTTGTATACATACTTTGTGGTTGAATCTCGTTCCTTGGAAACGTCGCCGTTGTCGCGGGAGAAATAGGAACCGGCAGAGGAACAGGTACTGGTAACGATAGCGGCAATGAAGCGACAGGCGACATAGTCGTGACAGAGGCAAGAGTATTTGTCATAGCCGGTGGCACGGGTAATGGAACTGGGACGGGGACAGGTACGGACATAGAAACTGATGGCACCGAGGGCGAGTGTGCCGCTGAGGAATATAAAACCCCATTTGATTGATCTGTAGACGTGGATTGGCTACCACCACTACCATTGCCACTGCCACTGCCACTACCACCGCCGCCACCACCACCGCCACTACTACTGCTGCTGCTCCAATCTAATGACGTGGGTACTACTTGAAGAACGTTACCTACGCGAACCACCTGACTGGATCCTGATCGCACAGGTGGGGTTGGGGCTACAGCAGGTATTTCCCGACGAGCCGATTGCACCCCATTGAAATCAGCAGGAACTACTTGTAAGACGTTTCCAACCTTAAAAACGCAAAAAATTAATTTCAATTAGAACGAATAGTGATTGATTAAAAAATTAAAAGTTACATAATAAAGTTAAAACGTTAATAACTTTTAACTTTGTTTTTACATTGTCTATTTTATGATTCGTACTAACTTAGTTAATTTTAAATGAGTTAATTTTTAATTTCAATTGGTTATTTCTAAAATTTTATTATATAAATTTAAATTTATTATCTTTTTTTCTAAGTAAAAAAATTATCTATATAAAAGAAAAAATTATAAAAAAATACATTGCCATATATATATATATATATATATATATATATATATATATATATATAACAATATTTCTTTGTAATTTCATATAAATTTAATTTACAAATAAAAAATTAAATTTATTTAACTATTGTTGTAATTGTTTTGAGTAATCTTAAAAAATTACAACTTCCTAATTAAAATTACAATTTCTTAATTTAATATAAATAATACTTTTAAAAATTAACTTTTTATTTAACTTATTTTAATCTTAATGTAACTTTAAACTGACAAGGAGATGCCGCGAACTGCAAAACACGGAATTAGATGAGCCTTAGTTTATTCTAGGGGAGGAGGAAAGGGGGGATCGAGGGTATAAAAAGTGTTAGAGCGTTTGCCTGCATGGACCTACGTTTCAGAGAAATTTGCATGTAAAGTTTGACATTTGCCGCGCGATAAGTATTATTGTGCGGCAGGTTAAAGCATGAAGCGCGGTGATCGAAGAGACTAAGGTGTACACCTTCCATTTTGTCTTCGGCGACTGTGTGAAGAGAGGTATTCGAAACCTCGCAGTGCCAATTTTCTTTTTTTTCAATAATAGCTACATTTATCAATTGTAAATAACTTTTATTATTCTTAGCAAGATATTAATCGTTATATATTATTCGTTACATGAAATAAAATGTAATAATTAGAAAATTTTCATATTTATTCTAGTTTATTTATTTATTTTTATTCATTATACAATTATTATATACAATTATTATATTAAGAACAGAATTGAATACACGATATAATCCAATTAAAATTCAATCGTTAACACACTATTTATTATCTACGCCAAAATTTTAAAATATGCTACAATTTGATTGGTACACGTCAAAATTAGCACATGAACGCGAAATTTTTAGTAATGTGAATCAATTACATTTTCCTGTAAACATACATAATATTAAATGTTCTTTGAAGCATTAAATGCTCTCTCAAACACATTATTCTTTTATACAATGTTCATGGTGTACAGTCAATTTGTGTTTCCAATGCTTTTACGTAAATTTTCACCCACAGCAATGTCAGAATTGTATAATGAATAAAAATAAATAAATAAACTTTAATAAATATGCAAACTTTCTGATTATTACATTTTGTTTCATGTAACAAATAATGTATAACAATTAATATCTTGCTAAGAATAATAAAAGTTATTTAAAATTAATAAATGTAGCTATTATTGAAAAAAAAAAAAAATTGGCACTGCGAGGTTTTGGACACCTCTCTTCACGCGGTCGCCGAGGACAAAGTAGAAGGCGTGCACCTTGGTCTCCTCGGCCACCGTTCTTCATGCTTTAACCTTCCGCACAATAGTACTTAACGTACCGCGCAGCAAATGCTAAACTTTACCTGCAAATTTCTCTGAAACGAAGGCGCATGCACGCAAACACTCTAACACTTTTTTATATCTTCGACCCCCCCTTTCGAATAAACTAAGGCTCATTTAATTCCGTGTTTCGCAGTTCGCGGCATCTCCTTGTGACTCTTTTTATTTGTATAACTTTTAATGCAACTAAATTAATTTTATAAACCATTAATTTTAACTTCATTTATAGCGAATTCGTTTGGATACACTAAGTACACAATAAAATCATACATAATTGACGTGAAGATGTTTGTTTAATATACGAGTGTGCACATGCACGTATGCGTGTGTATTATTAGGTGTAGTAAAAAGAAGTCCATTATTTTTGCATTAAATTGGAGGCTTTATTTAGCATAGTTAGAATGATCCGATTTAGGTCAAATATGCACTGTTTTGTTCGATAACTTGTTGCCATTTTGAAGGTAATTTCATTATGCCTCTCTCATAGAAACCCTCGTCCCTATTGGCAAAAAACTGGGACAGTCAATTTTCACAAGTTTCTCTTGAGGCAAATTTTTCACCAGCAAAATCATTCGCCATAGACAGAAATAGGTGGTAATCACTTGGTGTCAGATCCAGACTATAAGGTGGATGCATAAGAACTTCCCAACCAAGCTGCCGGAGCTTCTGGCGAGTCACTATCGATGTGTGTGACCTGGCGTTGTCCTGATGGAACACAATTCCTCTCCTATTGGTCAAAGCTGGTCGCTTCTGAGCGATTGCTTCCTTCAGATGGTTCAATTGTTGACAGTACAGGTCCGAATTAAGAGTTTGGCCATAGGGGAGCAGCTCATAGTAGATGATTCCTTGCCAATCCCATCAAACACACAGCAAAACCTTCCTAACCATCAATCCTGGATTGGCCACCGTTTGCGCCGGCTCACCGCGATTCAACCGTTTTCGCTTGACGTTGTTGAAAGTAACCCACTTTTCATCACCAGTAACCATCCGCTTCAGAAATGGGTTGATTTTGTTGCGATTCAGCAGCGATTCGTAGATGGAAATTCGGTCCATGAGGTTTTTTTGCGTTAACTCGTGTGGCACCCATACATCAAGCTTCTTTTTGTATCCAGTCTTATTTAAGTAGTTCCAAACGGATTTTGTGCAATGTTTAGCTCCTGGGCAATCAAAACAGTGTTTACATGACGGTCGGACTCGACGATTTCCATAATCGATTTCTTTTTACTACACCTAATATATACATTTCGCGTCAAACAGGACACTTTTCCTTCTAAAATTAACGCAATGATAAAAAACTTTTAAGCCCTCAAAATATTCGTATACTCTTTATAGTTTCAAATTAAATGTGGCCTTTTGAAAGATTCAGTACAAAATCCCCAAAAATTACAAGTTGTTTCAAGATTATTGATTACAAATTTGGAGACAGAAATACAAAATTTAATGGCGGATTCAAAATGTCCGGATTTAGAATCAGTACGTAAAGCGTATCATAATTGTTATTTAAATTTAATATTCTGACTATTGGTTTAACAGCACCAAAGTATCTCATTACTTGCAATTTTTTCCTTTGATAAGAAGGAAAACATGTCCACTTTGAATATTACTGGTAGTGCTTCAAAAAATCGTTTTACAAGAAATACAAAATTAAAAATGGCGGATTTCCAAGTTTTTATATGTTTCTCTATGCTACAATTAAAAAATTCAATATTTATTAAATTTCTTTTTCGTAAATTCAAAAAGATTTGCCCAGTTCATGGTAACTTTAACTGAAATCTGAAGACTTGTACGCGTAGCTTCGCTCTTAAAAGTTGCACTAATATAGTCACAAAAATTTTTGCCATGAGTTGTGGCATGGTAGTGCCATTTTGCTTTATGCCAAAACTTTTATGATAAATTACATTACTCAACTGATATTTATTTTTATAATACTGCTTTGCGTCATCAATAACGTAAATAATTCTTTTGAATTTTGAACAGACTTTTCTGACTTCAGAAATAAGTATTTTTGCATCCAACTTTTATCAGCAGTAATGAATATCCAAAGTAAACATACTTTCCTTTTTATCAAAGGAAAAATTGCAAGTAATGAGATACTTTGGTGCCATACTAAATTTTTCAAAAGAAAATGTTCTATTCAAAACAATACAAGTATATTAATATTTTAATCACAAGCTTCTTTTTCATTACATTAATTTTTGAAAGAGAGATGGCCCGTTTAACGCAAAATGTAACCCATATAGTAGGGTTAAACCACGAAATCCTAAATATACTTTATTATGCTGTTTGCTAAAGTATATATTACTATTTGAGACATTAGTATTTTATTATTACACTTAAATTAGATTAACGTACAACAGCTTTAATATGCACCCGTGCACCCAAATACGCTATAAATTAAAATAAAATTAATGGTTTATAAAATTAATTATTCTTAAGGCTCCCCCCTGACTAATCGCCTCGGCCATATTGTGACGTCGTAATCAAAAATCACACGTAAAAGTTTCTTGCCTGCTATTTGTAAATAAAAAGAATTTAGATGAAACAAGATAATCAGATCGCTTTAAAATACTTGTAAAAATGAGCCTTAACTATTCTTTTCTCCCTTGAGAGTCGTAAAAGACATGAGAAGTCTGTTCAGACAAGAAAATATACGGTTAAACTAAAATTTCTTGCTTGTTATATGTAAATAAAAAGAATTTAGAGAGAATAAAGAACAAAACAAAATGAGATTGCTTTAAACACATGTAAAAATAAGCTTCGACTCTCTTTTATCTGCCTAACCATCAGTAAATAATCGTAAAAAACACGTAAAGTAAAGCCTGGTAAAAAAAAACTCACACACAAACCACACACTGTTAAAAAGAGTGGAAAAATATGTTTTTACATAAAAAATTAAAAAATAACTATTATTCGCGACATACTTTTGATAAATACAAACAAGTCACAATAAAAGACATAATAACAAAATGCGATGCAAGATTTTATCGTCATGTCATATTTCACGTCCATTAGTTTTAATTTTTTTCGCGATAGTACGTTGCCACTATCAACGCGTAGTTCTCGGTTGATTAGTTAGGAGTCTTATTGGTTTATAAAATTAATTTACTAGTGCAATCCAATCAAATTTGCTATTAGTTTAAAAAAATATTAACTTATCTCTAACTCTATGTTTAATATAAATTTTAATACATGAGGTAGTAATATCTTAAATATTAAGTACTTGTACAACTGTAGGCTGCTGTCTGTACATCATCTGCTGTTGCTGTTGCGGAGGAGGAGGAGACGGATATACGATAACGTTGGGATTGAAATTAGAATATTCCGAAGCTACACCAGTGGAATCCTTGCTGTGTTGTTTTTTAATACCTAATTCTAATTCTAATCTGTAAAAAATAATAGACGTAGAATTAGACGTGGTCATTACATTGCATAATGTTCATTATAATTATTCTAAATGACAGAATAAAGTTTAATTATCAACAGCGTTCCAAATATTAGAAATAAGATCTTTTCCTTTTAGGCTACGTTCGTAAATTCACTGACAGTACTGAAAATCTATAGTGTACGTTACGTATACGCAGCCATAATTAAAAGATTCAAGTTTTGCTTTTTAATGAAATGTTATAACAATAAATAGACTCTTCAAGAATTCAAATATTTATTTTTTTTCTGAAAATCTGACTTCAAATTTATAATCAACAACCCAAAAAACTTTTAGATATTTTTCATGAAAATTAAAATATTTTTTAAGTATATGGTCTGTCATATTAAATCATTTTAAACTTTAAATTCTGACTTCAAATTCGTTGTCAGTAGCCAGTAAAATCCTCGAGTACAAAATTCTAAATTATCGGACAGACATAAAAATTCGTGCTGCAAAACATATAGGCTGATTCTTTAATGAATTTTAACTACTTTGCCTCCCCATATCTCTTAAATCAATACTCGCATAAATTTGAAAATTTTTGTGATTGATGTCTCATTCAGAGAACATATGATACTTTATACAGGGTGTTTCTTAAAAAGAGCCCACTAATTATATAGCGTTATTCCTTGCTAAAAACTAAGTCGAAATGTCCTAAACCATTTTTTTCTATAATGCTTAATAAAGCAGTAATTATTAAGTAAAGCTAATCTAATCAGCGCCGATTTTTAAAAAGACATACGTCTGTGAACCACGCGCCTGGTAATGTGCGTGAGCGCTCGCCCTGCTCGCCGCTTACTAGTTGCCTTTGCAACTTCGCACTGCCGATATCGTACAATAACCTTATGAGTCGTAATAATGCAAAAAATTTTATTTTACATTGAAAATGATATTTACAGAAAATTTCGACAAGAGATAAAACTCTCATTCGCAGAAAAGAAATTTCTACAGAAAATGTAGGAATATTAATCACATAGAAAACAAGACAAACTTTCTCATTATTAACATATGGAGATTTAGAAAAGCAAAAAAAAAAATAAATTCTGTATTATGTTAAAATATTCCTTAAATAATCTATTTTTTCAAAAATCTTCGCATTAATACTTAAATCTCAAAAACGCATTATTTAATAAATATTTTTATGCGTAGTTTCGTCCAGTCAGTCTAAAATAATAAAATTTTTTTCAGAATTTGTTATAATAATTTCGTATTCAAATAAGCTTAAAATAGAAGAATGTAAAAAGTTAAAAAATAGAGAAAGATTTCTTTCTTTATAAAAATATTTATTCTTAATATTGAACAGAATTTTATGGTGAATTGTTTTATTTTTTAATAACATAAGAGATACTTTCTCTAATGTAAAGCTCTTAATAAAATAATTATCTTAAGTAAGTTACTATTTTTATTAATGAATTCTAATTGTATCTTATAACATAATTTTAGAATTTTTACATTATTAATGAAAATTGTAATTCCTTTTTTATAATTATTTTTTTGTAGTTTTACATTAGACAAAAATGTTATACTATTAAAGATATAATGTATGTGCGTTTGTGTATAGCTTGTCATAGAATATTCTATTAAATATTTCTTGGAAATAACTGCATAAAGAATAAGGCAGGTATGTTTTATTTATTTTTTTTATTTTTGCACATAAAAAGTGTTTTGATATTTTTAAGTATTTAAAATGTTATTAATCCTAATAAAATCTGTTTTATAATAAACTAAAACAGCTGTTTAGTCTTCATAAAAATTGTGTTTTTTTTAAAAAGAATTTGTTACAATTAGTTTGCGAAACGAGTGAACTTGAACGAAAACTTTCACACGAAGGACTAAATTTTTACTTTGCTATTGAAGCATTCGTTCCTCAAAGAAAAAAATGTTATAGTGTCACTTCGGATAAGGGAAAGATATTACGCACATTTTTTTTTAAAACAATGGCTCCCAGAAAAATCTTTGGAAGGAAATCCTTTCTTGCAAAAATCAATTATGTTTTCCTAGCAGAATGAGACACGACTGCATCTAAACCAAGACATAATTTATAAATGAACGATTTTCCGACTGTTGGATATAAGACAACGTGGACGCATAACTTGTGCGGTACAGGTTTCAATTTAAAAAAAGAGAAAAAGAAATGTAGTAGAAAATGTTTTAATATGTATTTCTCATATTGATTTTCAGTTATCCGAAGTGACCCTACAACATTTCTTTCTTTGAGGAATCAATGCTTCAATGGTAAAGTGAAAAAGTCCTTCGTGTGAAAGTTTACATTTAAGTTCGCTCATTTCGCAAACTAACTGTAACAAATCCTTTTAAAGAAAAAACAGTTTTTATGAAGACTAAACAGCTGCTTTCAGTTTATTATAAAACAGATCTTTTTAGGACTAATAAGATTTTAAATACTTAAAAATATCAAAACACTTATGTGCAAAAATAAATAAAACATACCTGCCTTATTTTTTATGCAGTTATTTCCAAGAAATATTCAATAGAATATCCTATAACAAGCTATACACAACCAAACACACACATTATATCTTTAATAGTATAACATTTTCGTCTAATGTAAAACTACAAAAAAATAATTGTGAAAAAAGAATTACAATTTTCATTAATAATGTAAAAATTCTAAAATTATGTTATAAGATACAATTAGAATTCATCAATAAGAATAGTAACTCATTTTAGATAATTACTTCATTAAGAGCTTCACATTAGGAAAAATATCTTTTATGTTATTAAAAAATAAAACAATTCACCATAAAATGCTGTTCAATATTAAGAATAAATATTTTTATAAAGAAAAAAATCTTTCTCTATTTTTTAACATTTTACATTCTTCTATTTTAAGCTTATTTTGATACGAAATTATTATACAAATTATTATAACAAATTCTTGAAAAAAATTTTATTACTTTAGAATGACTGGACAAAACTACGCATAAAAATATTCATTAAATGATGCGTTTTCGAGATTTAAGTGTTAATGCGGAGATTTCTGAAAAAAATAGATTATTTAAGGAACATTTTAACATAATACAGAATTTATTTTTTTGCTTTTCCAAATCTCCATATGTTAATAATGAGAAAGTTTGTCTTGTTTTCTGTGTGATTTTTAATATTCCTACATTTTCTGTAGAAATTTCTTTTTTTTGCGAATAAGAGTTCTATCCCTTGTCGAAATTTTCTGTAAATATCATTTTCAATATAAAATAAAATTTTTCGCATCATTACGACGCATAAGGTTATTGTATGATATCGACAGTGCGAAGTTATATAGACAACTAGCAAGCAGCAAGCCGGGCAAACGCTCACGCACACTACCAAGCGCGCGGTTCACAGACGTATGTCTTTTTAAAAATCGGCGCTGATTAGATTAGCTTTACTTAATAATTACTGCTTTATTAAGCATTATAGAAAAAAAATGGTTCAGGACTTTTCGACTCAGTTTTTAGCAAGGAATAACGCTATATAATTAGGCGCTTTTTAAGAAACAACCTGTATACCATACATAGATATCTTATGTATAATACCAATGTAAGTATGATATTTTCGTACACTATGATAGTTTCGTACACATGTGTATCATATATTGCATAATCTAACCTAACCTAACAATTTTTATCCAATATTTTTATTTATACCGACTAAATGTAATCTGCAGTATCTCTTTTTTGAAGTTGTCTATTTGGTGAATCGTTGACGTCTCATAAATTTTGACAATTTGTTATAATTATTTTTAATATTCTGTAATATTTTTATAATTATGATAGATATGTACAATGCATTTACACAATACACTTGTTTTTTGTTTAAATATGATTCAATCAACGAGTATTTCAACATCATTGTAATTACTTTAATGTAATAAAGAAATTTATAAGAACGCAAGAGCACTCATTGTTACCGTATCATGTACCATCATTAACTTTGGACTGCCTGATTCGCCTACTACATATACTTCATTATAGCTTCGGCAATTGTGTATTAGAATTTTTGTCTTATCTTTAAGTAAAAAATACGCTATTAAAATTTCGGTTGCAAATTGTGGAATACCCTGTATATAAATACTAGGGTAAGTCAATACATAAGTCGCAAAACTGGATAGAGGCAATAATAATCAAAGTACCTTCCTGACATTTATTTCACTTTTCGACATATTCACCCAGAGACATATTCACCCGGAGATCACAAGTGAACTTTTCCTGATACCCTGTATAATAATAATTTTAGTCAATTGTTATATGTTTCTGCTTATATAGAGTATATCTGTATATATGTATAAAAAATTAATATTAAAAATGTAAATAAAGAGAGTGTATATTTATATACATAAATACATATATGTACGCACGTACGCACGCACACGAACAAGCACAAGCACATACACACTCTATTTACTATATTGTATATACAGAGTGTCTAATAATTAATGATAAATCTCTCGCATGTAGTTAGAATGTACCAAACTGAGTCGAAAAGTCCTGTACCACTTTGCAATCTTCGCAATATTTAACGAGTTATAAATTAATAAAAATTCCAAATTAGTTCTATCCACTGCCAAATCCGAGCGCGAGATCGAGATTGTCAAGTGTGCAGGACGGAAAATTTACTAGTGGCAACGCAGCTACGCAAGAACGGCGCGTAACGCTGGACCTCCGCTCTTAGTCGTGAATGTAGCCACTAGTAAAACTCCCCGTCCTGTGCGCTTAACACCCTCGATCGTGCGCTCAGATTTAGCGGTAGGCAGGACTAATTCGGAATTTTTATTAATTTATAACTTGTTAACTATTGCAAAGATCGCAAAATGGTACAGGACTTTTCGACTCAGTTCGGTCCATTCTACCTACATGCGAGAAATTTATCATTAATTATAAGACACCCTGTATATATACTTTACTTAATTTTCAATATTAAATTTTTTATATTTTATTTGTCGATTACATTTTTATAGAGTAGTGAATAAAAAATAGAGTTATGTCTATCATACAAATTTGATACACATCATACATATAAAACTCGGAATGCATATCAAACTCAACTCTGGTCTCATCATAAGATATCATTTGGCAAACAATTCAGTTTCAGTCATGGGATCAGAAACAGGCTGAAAATCCACCGATTTTGCGGTTATTCTTTAACTCTTTAAACTTGTTTGGTTCTTGTAAGAAACCCTTCTCTCAATTATGTAATAATACAATTTATATAATTTAAATATAAATTCAAAATTCAAAAAACCATTTAAGATTGATTCTTTAATATCTGGAACATTGTAATTGGGCAATCTGTGATTAAATTTACAAAATAATATAAATACAATGTAATAATGTACCAAAAGAGACTTGACATAAATTCTTACCTATCATCAAGAGATAAACGTTTAGGAGAGCTCGTGGACGACTCGTCTATACAAGGAGGATAAGTCAGATTATTCTCTGTATAATAATATTCATTTCCACCTTCAATCTCATTTGAATATTGAAAGTTTGTAACATCTCCGTCCAGATTACTATTAATAGCCAATTCTGTGTCTAAAATGTTCGGTCCTGGCATAATTCCCGACTGAACAATAGTCTCTATACGTCTACCCCTTTCACTACAAGCGTTAAACTTCTTGCTCTCGTCATTGTCCTTCCTTTCTCTTTCATTTAGCCTATCCCTTCCAGGCGAGGGAGATCTGTATTCAAAATTGATCCCTGATTTTATTACAGATAAGAGATATACTAAAGTTTATAAATTGAAACAATTTTACCTAGAAGGCCGCAATTCGGACATTCTGAACGCATGTTCTGGACTTCTTAATTTCGACGTAGAAGCAGATTTCCCTCTCGATCTTATGTCAAATGGAGATCTGCTCCTCGATCTTGATTGCGATCTTATCCTCGGTCTCGATCTCGATGTTGATCTAGAACGCGATCCCGATCTTGACCTAGATCGCGTTCGCGATCTCAAAGGCGACCAAGATCTTGAATGAGATCTAGATTTTCGTCGGAATCGTTCTGAAACTTGACGTGCAGGTGAGTACCTCGATCGCGGTGGTGTCCTATTTCGTGATCTATGTCCATGTCGATCCAAATCCGAAGAGTCTTTGTCTCTCTCCCACTGTCGTTCCCTTCTCGTATTGAATCTGCTCGAATTAAATGGAAAATATTAAATGACAAATAAAATTATACACTTAATACATGTCTATACTCGATTCACTGCAAGAATATACTCAGCGTGAACAAAAATTCATCTATTTTGCACACGTTTTCCTACAGAAAGAGAACGCCTTCCTCTCAGGCCCATATACTCGCTTCTTTACAACGGTATAAGAGCATCGACTTAGCATATCAATATTAATTTCTGAGATGTTACATATTAAAGAACATAATAGATTAAATTCGCAAAAGGAAACTGAATGTCTTGACCATTTTTATTTGTGTTGATTTCATAAACTTTTAATAAAAACCAATATAATATTTATAATTTATTATAATTTTTCTTCACATATTAATTTGATATTGTATTATATTATTTTATTCTATAACAATTTTTAGTTTTTTTGTTATTATCCTACAATAAATATTGTAATAAGGTTTCGTAAAATAAGGATAATTTTTTTGTTTTGTTTTCTAACTTGTAATAAAATTTATTATGTTGTGTTTTTCAATTTTTAATAATTCGTCTATAAAATTGTATTTTTCGCATTTATTGCTTTGTATATTATTGTTATTGTAATACTCATTATAAAAACAATGTTTAACAAAAATATGTTTGTATTATAGATTTTTAACTATTTCATAAATCATAGACACCCAGTTGTGCAATTTAAATATATTATGATTTCGACTTAATCATAATGAAATGTAGAGATTATTTTACCTGTTCAATTTTTTAATAATAAGCGCAAATTCGAGCGTGCCATATTTACGTATACGGTACTGAGTAATGCGCTACGTTCTCCTCACTATGCTGTTCGTATGCGCAAATTTGGGTATATTCTTAGGTATATTCTGTGAAACGAGTATAGAGACAGTTGACAAACCATAATATGATTGCGGACTGAGGTGTCCTAGATTGGTTTTTTTCTTTCATGGATTATCAAGAGATGATCCGGCGGGTCAAAATATTTGAAAATTGTAAACAAATTATTTTTATAATATAATAACAGCAACAACATTTAGCCAAACTTACATGTTTCTTAATAAATTGTTCTTACATGTACATACATTAGTATGGGTAAAAAATTTTTAATTAAAAATATTTAAAAATAATGTCAAACTTTCGCTTTTGGTTGACGAGCGCAACATAGTGAGATTTGAATGTTAGAAAGGTCTACTTGGAGAGTGTGAGTAAAAGAAACAATAAAGAAAACAAAAATAGAGTGAAAAGAATGACAGGGTAAGAGGGAATAAGAACAAAGAAATTAAAGGAGTAAAAGAGGCTTCGTAAAAGAGAGAGAGAGAAATCGTGACGGATGGAAGATTTGAAAGTTTGAAGATATTATTTGGTTAAAGAATGGAAAAAAGAAAGGGGGAAAGAGTAGAAGGAAAGTGGGAAAAGGGAGAGTAGAAAAAAAGATAAAGAGGAAAAGGAAAGAAATTATAGAAATTTTGGAAGGAATTTGAAAGGATAAAGGGTAATAAGCAAATAAAAAGATAGAATGAGAGAGGAAAGTATATACATAAGTGGATTGGATATGGTAATATTAGATTGAGAGATGGATTCAAAGAAGAAAAATGGTGGTAAGGACGGGGGAGAGAGAAAGAGAGAGGAGGGGCGAGGAGTGAAAGAATGCCCTTAAGAGGAACTTTAGCTAGGGAGAAGAGAGGAAGAGTACAGAGAGAATTGATGAGTTGTTGAAAAAGAAGAAGGATAAAGAGAGGAGAGAAGGAAGGACTTGGAAATGAACTAAGAAAGTAAAATCTTCCAGAAAAGTAAAAAAACAATAAAATCACCAAAATGAAGGAAAGAGATCAAGGGAAAGAGCGAGGAAAGTTTTTAAAGGAAATGAGATAGGATATCGAGAAAGAATTTAAAAATATAAGATTAGATTAGAGATGGAAAGATTAAAGGAGGAAATTGAATTAAAGATATAAAGAGGAAAATTGGATTAAGGAAAGCGAGGAATTAAGAGAAAGAATAGAGATCAGAGTTGAAAGAGGAGGAACATAAAAGAGAGAAAGGAAATGAGGAAGAACAGTTAGAGAGGGAGAGTGAGAGAATGAAGATTAGAAGAGAGGACTGAGAATGGAATAAGAAACTGGAGAGTATGGAAAAGAAGCTGTTGCAAAAGAATGTAGAAGCGACGAAAAGAAAAAAGAGAAATGTTAAAAACCTCTCTAGCTAGAGCAAAAGAATTGAAGCTGGATTAAAGGTAGACTACCGAGAGGATGGAATTGGAAAGTGCAATACGCGGTAAGAAAAAGTAGAAAAAGAAGAACAAAAGATGGTAATGGGAATTAAGAAGAAATTAATTCAGACCATTTTCTGTTGATAGTAGAAATAAGAGAAAAAAATGGAAAAAGAAAGAAAAAAAACATAGGAGGGAAAAGAGAGGATAAGTGTCTCTTGTGTCAATTACGGAGAATTAAGAATGAAAAGATATCTGGAGGAAAAGTTATTGAAAATAGAAAGATATCTGGAAAGAAAGGGAATAAGGTTAAATGTAGATAAGTCTAAGATCATGAGGTTTAGAATAAGAGCAAGGAGATGGAAAAAGAAAAGGTAGTGGAAGAAAAAAAATTTAGAAGAGGTTAAAAATTATACTTAGGATATATGTTGCAGAGGAATGGAGGACAAGAGGTGCATATAAGGGATAAGTGAGAACGAGAGCAACAATAAACAGATATGAGGGGTTAGGGAAACGGATTCATTTAGGAATGAATGGGAAAAGAGGCTGTGTCTGATACGTTAGTGTAGACGGTGATCAGTCTAGACGGAATAAAGATATGGAAGTGAAAAGAAAAAGAAGAAATTGAAAGATTGTAAGAGATATATATGAGTTATTAAGGGCAGATAGCTTTATGGCGGACTACATGATTAGAGAAGAAGTGATAAAAAAAAGGGCAGGAATGAGAATTTGGAAATACAAAAGAAGATTAATGGAACGAGGAGAAGACGAGAGAGAATATGATATCCTCTTGAGAGAGAATTTCTGGAAGGAAAGAGGAATGGGACAGGGGAACGGATCGGTTGAAGAATTAATGGGGGAGAAGTTGGGGGAGGGGGGAAATTGAGAGTTCGAGGTTTAATAAATAGTATGAGAAAATTAAAGGAAAGAAATTGTCAAAATATTTGATAAAAAAAGGATAGTCGTAGAATAAATAAAAAACGAGATAAGGAAGTAGATACTAGATGGAGGAAGAAAGAAGTGTAGATTGTGGAGAACAGGTAGAAACTTGGAAACATATTTGAGAAAAATGCAGAAAGTTGAGAGAAAGGAGAGGAAGTAGGCAAAAAAATTATAAATGGGTGTTGGAAGAAAAGGGAATGGGAGAAGGATGGATAAAAAAGGTAGAGAAGGACTGTGTGTGTGTGTGTGAGAGAGAGAGAGAGAGAGAGAGAGAGAGAGAGAGAGAATAAAACACAGAGAGAGAGAGAGAGAGAGAGAGAGAGAGAGAGAGAGAGAATAAAACAGAGAGAGAGAGAGAAAGGAATAAATATTGATTATAAAAATGTAAAGTACAAAATATTAAAATAGAATATGAATTAGGAAAGTCAGTTAAGATGAAATGTAAGCACAAAAGCAACAGAAGCAGGAGTCCAAGGAGGAGAAGAAAAAGAGGAAAAGGGAAAAAGAGGGGAGGACGTGCGTAGCAAGAGAGCGTTGTTAGGAAGCGTAAAAATTATACTGTAGAGTGTAGAGAATTGAAACGACAATGTAGATTTGTATTGCGATGAAGTGATATGTAGCAAAAGACTATAAATCCTAAAGGGATTAATTAATAAATACATAAATAATAAATACATATCGTCCTGAGTTAAGGAGGTATGATTGACACAAATCTCACAAAAGATACATACGTGAGGTCATCAATTTTAGTACATTTTTAATACTAGAAGGACCAAGTAGCCAATTTGGCTCCCTTATATTTGATGTTATATTCGCATATATTTTACAAATCTATTTACAAGTTTTATACTGGTAAAAATTACCATTAAACATAAAGGCATGTATATACATATATGTACATATACATATACAAATGTATTACTATAAGTGATTAAGCAAAATAATATATTTAAACCGCGCTGGATGTACATGCGAGATTTAATTGTAATATTACATGAATGCAAACGTTTCGATTCTTATATTGAGTCATCTTCAGTGCATAAACGGTACGCTGTCATAGGTGATAGTGCGATAAGACATGCCAAACTATGACAGCATACCGTTTATGCACTGAAGATAACTCAATATAGGAGTCAAACGTTTGCGTTCATGTAATATTACAATTATTATAATTAATAAAATCTCGCATGTATACACAGCGCGGCTTAAATATATTATTTGGCTCTACTTAATCACTTGTTGATTTCGAATCATGATAAGCCTTTATTTCTATTGTTACAATTTGTATTACTATATTTTGTCGAAAGCGCAGTATATTTGTTATGTAGTTATATATTTTCAATTAAACTTAAACAATGAATTAGTAATATCATTGATATTAAAATGTTATACATAAATATCTATACGTTTAATTTCTATTTATTATTTACGCAAAAATGGACCCAAATTAATTCTTACGGAGACCTTCTAAGGGGGTCATCAAATCCGGTCCTTCTAGTGTTGACATGTACTATACCTCACTTATTACTTCACGGTAAACTAACTCGTTCCCATACATAGTTAATTGTTTAAAGTCTCGTATGCTATATACCCAGTTCGTGAGATTAACAATGGAACCTCACAAAGAAAATCAAATTTTAATAAAACTTGGCATAAATTTAGAGAAAGTAAATACATTTAGAAATTTCCAATTGTGGCTAAAAAACGGTTTGAAGGGGTGAAACTACTCCTCAAAGGTAAAGAGACTTTTGCCTTTTTTCAATATATCTCGTAAACCAAACAAATTATCAAAAAATGTTGTATATCAAAGTTTTATAGCACAAAAAATATATCTATTTAATTATGCTGTCCATTTTTAAAACCATAAAATAGAACTAAAATAAGAAAGATATAGTATTATATAACATGTTAAAAATTCAATGAAATTTTACTTATGTATCTTTTCTTTTTATTAGTTTTTTCTATTCTACATTTTTTTTTATAATGTATATAATTTTTAAAGCAGATTAAAGCATACTAATTTTTCGGTTATATGTACTTCCTTAATGTCCCCCCTTATAAGTAGAATGTGAGTGTACCTCCTCCTATATTTTAATTGAGGCGAAGCCACGTCCCTTTCTAGACTTCCCTCTCTGTAATACGTTCGATCGTCATATTCAAGAGGCAAATCTTGTTCAACGGTGTACGAATCCATGGATTCGTTACTATCTCGTAAAATTCCGCCGCTTTCAGTACATTGCCAAAACGTATGATCCAATTCTTCCGTGCGAAATCTATAAACAACATTTATTACATATTAATAATATCTTTTATTGTATGCAATATAATTACGAAGAATACGCAATTTAATGCTCTGTACACAGAAGAAAACGTTCTCGTTTTGAGAACATCTTTATTTTTGAAATGTTAAAATAAGATTATATAACATTAAATACAAAAAATTTGCTTACACGAAGAATTTGATGTAATTTTATCGCAAAAATATGTCATTATTTAATAATAATTTTGAGAGGAAAGGAAAAAATATCAGACAAAAAATAACATCACATCAGCATATTGAGAATGTTTTACTAGCTAATCCACCATACTTTAATATTATAAAAATAATCATATTTCTGCTGTAACACGCTAATATATAGCTCGTGCCATTGGCTAATGCTTTAAAATTGAGTTTTAAAACTATGTTTTAATACTAGCATCTCTTTTCTCTCCAAAATTCCATCACAATAAAAGGTTGTTATCGTTTATTTTTAACAGTTAATTATTGGTAAAAAAGAAGTAAATTCCATTCCATTTCAATCGTCGAAAAATACTCTTTCGGAATTCTGTTTAAACCCTTTTTCTTGACGCAGTATTTTCAAAATCGATGATCGTGATATCTCAAAAATTACTTGATCGATTGAACATAAAAAAAACTATTCGATCGATTTAGCTAAATCTTTTAAATATTTCTTCACTAAATCCTGTTCTTCACAAGATTTTTAATAATGGCTAATTGTTTATTAAGGGTGTTCTGGCTATACAATCCCAGACAAAAGTTGCTTAAATTTAAAATTGATAAAATTCTACATTTTTATAATTTAAGACGTGCACCATATATGCTCGTATAATGTATAAGACTTACATAATGCCAGTTATGATATTTGGCACAACAAATAAATATATTTTTATATTTTGCAATTTTTGCAATCATCGACAAAAAACTTTTGATCGTGAAAATTACTTGAAATCAATTGTAAGAAATGAAAGAACTAGACGCATATTGATAATTTCATGCAATTTAATATATAGGGGAGACCGGGACAAATTGTTAGACGGGGTAATTCGATAATTGGAAATATCTTTTTATAGTTACATACTACTGTGTCCAAAAAGTAAGGTGACATTGCATTTATTTCGAAAATTCTTTATTTATTCTTGCAAATCAATTTCGTCCCCTTCAAAGTAATCCCCCCCTGATATAATACACTTATTCCAACGGATTTTCCAATCTTCGAAACAGTTGTAATAATCGATTTCAGGAATGGCCTTTAGCTCCTTCTTCGCAGCGAAACGGTGTCCCCGGAGCGGCCGCTTGAGTTTGCTGAATAGCCAGAAGTCGCATGGAGCCAAATCAGGTGAATACGGTGGTTGTGGAACGATATTAGTCGAGTTTTTGGTTAAAAAATCACGAATCACCGTTTCGAGTCGATAGAAGAGATTCAAGCCGCTGCAAAGAAGGAGCTAAAGGCCATTCCTGAAATCGATTATTACAACTGTTTCGAAGATTGGAAAATCCGTTGGAATAAGTGTATTATATCAGGGGGGGATTACTTTGAAGGGGACGAAATTGATTTGCAAGAATAAATAAAGAATTTTCGAAATAAATGCAATGTCACCTTACTTTTTGGACACAGTAGTATTAAAAATTTACTTTGAATACTGCAAACACGTCCTAATGTAACGATGTTGCTAACAAAGATTTGTTGGTAACGGCGTCATATTGAAGTCATAGTAGTGAAAAATGTGTTTTGCGACAGTCGAAGTAATTTCTGATAGTCGGCATTTCTTCGAAATTTAAATAAGATAATAAGGTTTTTTTGAAAACTTTGAATGTATCGTGTCCAGTTGAACGTATTTGAAACATTTCGTGTTTACTTTTTGCTGTGTAATGTCTATTTTTGTCGATCATACGCAATAATGCGCACAGTTGATGTTGGGGCTATTCGTAATACCGAGCACCGGGGCGATTCGTTAATACTAGAGTCCTATATAAAGAGAGAAGCGACATTGATGTCCGAAGCTCTGATTGGTAATCTGATTGATACTTGATTGGCTAAGCGAGCAGCCATATTGTGACTACAGCTGTTTGTAGAATGATACGAATGGTGTTTGATGACATTAGAGCGGTCCCAAAATGGTGGTGGAGAACTCAATTGGATACTGAAGGTTGTGGTGGGGGTTCGATGTCGCTTCTCTCTTTATATAGGACTCTAGTTAATACTGATTGCAGTGCCTAACCTATGTTGGGTAACCCTAAAGGGCCTCGCACATGAAACGCATAACATAAGCATAACATAAGACCTATGGGCCAATGAGCATCCAGCATAAAGTCGCCATATTGATTTACCTAACATTTTCATTGGTCCGTTAGTCTTATGTTGTGCTTATGTTATATTATGGATTTCATGTGCGAGACCCTAAAGGGCCTTGCACATGAAATGCATAACATAACATAAGCACAACATAAGACCGATGGGCCAATGAGCATTCAGCATAAAGTCGTCATATTGATTTACATAACATTTTCATTGGTCCGTCGGTTTTATGTTGTGCTTATGTTATGTTATGCATTTCATGTGCGAGGCCCTTTAACCCTTCGGCTGTGTTACAAACGTCTGCGCTACGCAGAGTTGAACATTGAGGTAAAGTTCTTCATTGATTTAGTTCAAACTTGATAATATTGTGTCTTTTAGTACATAGAACATGAATATGAATATAAAATCGTCGCTCTTAAGCAGATAAAAAGTTATAAAGCGTTAAAGATTGACACTTATGAAGTTAGGAAATCTGTCACACCGATGGCATAAAAGAACATGCGAACGTGTATGTTTGCATTTGTTTTTTGTATATCTACATCCTTTTTTAAATAAAAGAAAGTCTTAACAACAGCTTTTTTACAGACTTTTAACTTAAAATACAAATTTCGGAATATTCCCGGACTAGTTACGAATTACCCCGGGCTTGGGGCTATTCTTAATTCTTGACATTGGTCGACATTTTTATATGTACTTTAAAGCAAGTACATTTGCATGTTCTATTTATATCGGCATTGTGAAGGGGAAGGTTCAACCTTTCAAATCGGCTCATGTTTTTTTTTTATTAATATAGGATTCAGGAGAAACAAAAGAAAAAAAGGTCTAACAATTTGCCCCGGTCTTCCCTATTAGATATTGAATGATATTAAAACTTAAAAATCCATAAGATATTTAAATAAATATCATTAACATAATATTTGCTTTCTAGCACTTTATACATGTCAAAATAGAATGTGGTTATGTAGTTCATTCAGAAATTTGACTTTTACTGAAATTTTGCGTCGTTTTATCATTGATATCTTAATAACGAGTTAGTAAATCAATATAAACTTTTTTTAGAAAAATTGCTCAATATTTTATTTACTTATAAACAAAGTTTCAGAATATTGGCAATGTTGCTTCTTTATAATTTCGTTGATATAAGTCGAAATGTACTGCTACACCATAAGAATACATGCAAAATTTTAAACTAAATAATAACTCGTGAACCAGTTAGAGGATCAATTTCAAACTTTAAACATGTGTTCAGATAATAAATAAAAACAATTTATAAAATTTTTAAAGCATTGTTAATGTTAGACGTTACCGGCAGTACATCCTTAATAAAATCACAAATTTTTGGTGAAAATGAGTTTTTGCTTTAAAAAATTGGCAATTTCTTAAAAAATGGATAAATTTAAAAAGTCCTGTTTGGAAAACCAGATTTAAGTTTCTTCTTTAAGATTCTCAAAGCATTTCTGATTTCGGAACATTTTGTGAAATGTTATGATAACTATTATAAAATACATTTTAATAAACATGATTTATGCCGGTACTTATTCCAGTCATCATTCATAATAAATCAACATAGAAAAATTTTTAAATAAATAAAAGTACATATTTAACAAAGAAAATCTTTTATTTGATTCATTACCTTTTCATTAAGAACAGTTATTTTTAGAATTTGAATTATTATCTTTTTTTAATAAAATCTTAATTGAGGGAAGTACGGACGTTATACAGGGTACAAAATTCTCTGAATTGGCTATACAGAATTGAAAATCTTTTTATACATTTAAAATATACACAAAAATGACTGGTAAAATACCTTGAGTTTAAATACGGAGAACAAAATTAAAAATTATTGATATGACATATATATTTCTTTTTGTTTTTAAGTTTAAGTTTAGTATCCTACTATTTGTTCTTGTGTGTATTTTAAATATATAAATTTGCAATTTTGTAAAGCCAATTTGGAAAATTTGTCGGTAACTCCGTCAGTTTAAGACCCCATGAAACCAATGCTGAAGTCGTTTGTATACGTAAATATTTTTGTTTCCAACACATCTTTGTATTGAAGACATAGATTGAAAAATCCTCTTGTAGAATTAAAGTATAAATATATAAATAAATTAAAGTATAGAGATATAATAAAGTACGCAGGCTACAATTTGATATAAAAAACAAAAAAAAATTTTTTAAATATAGTTTTGTTAGTCAACATTTGCTGCGCATAAAAATTTGAAATTTTAAGACAAAATCACTATGTAGGGGTTTTTAAAATCGATAATTATGAATCCAAAGTCAAAAATTCAAAACTCAAAATAGCGGATATAATATGACGGACAAAATTATCAAAATCGATCGGAGTCGTTTGAAACTTGCTATTTAAGTGGATGCTAAAGTAACAGAAGAGCTTTCTCGACGTCGGTACTGCAGATCACTGCAGATTATTTTTCAAGCAAGACTAGGTTATCGCTCTTTGTCCATCGCATAGATCTGTCTTTATTTTTCGATTATTTCACCATCTGCGAAAAGATTTATTAACTACTGTTGGGTACCATACTCCTTTGTTTATGATAGTTCAGCTTCGCTGAGCGAAATACGCATGTGGTAAAAGCACGTTAGCATATCTTTTTTATTAAACATTCAGTCGTAATTTCACACGGTCAGTGTTATTCGTGCATGTTTTCTGAAGTGCGCTCTACTATCATTTTGTACGTACAAGCAACACAACTTCTGTATTAAGGTAAAATTAACCTCAGGTGACGGGTAAGGAAAAGTAAGTAAATTGCACGCACCTAAAGGAAATTTATCGCAGTAAAGTGATTTTTGAAGTTGAAATCGAGTACAGAGATAGAAACTTTAAACATTTTTTTTATCATTATGTATTGTCATATTAAACAATTTTTCATTTGGTAATGCTATATTCAGCAAAAAAAGGCAAATAGATAAACAAAAAAATTTCTCGCGCTTTGAGTAATTGTACGCGCGGTTGGATAAATGTACGCGGAGGAAAAATGAGGTTATAGTCCATTTTTTTAGCTGCACTACAGTGTACTAGTGGCACTATAGTGGTCTCACGCGGTCTCATGCCTTTCAAGATAGATGCGTAAAATTGTCCACTGCGGATTTGATTTGATAAAAAAACAATTACTCAATGACTATTTAATTAAATTTAATAAACAATAGTTCTAAAAACGCACGAAAAAACGTACTTTTGTTAGGTATAACAAAATTAAATGAATAAATTAAAAATACGGACTTTATTTTCTGAACGCCAAAATCGCAACAAAAATCATGATTTTACTTTTTCTATTTTTTCAATTAACTACGTTTTTAAATGATATAACGTATGGTTATATATTAAAAAAATACCTTTAGCTTACAAATATCGTCAAAAATATCGTGATATAATCTCTATTCATCGGCAAGATGCCAAACCACGAAGCGTACAATTACCTAGTGCGTACAATAACTACGGTGACCATCCGTCCTTTATTTAAAAGAACAGTCCTTTATTTCAAGTAGCTGTCCTTTAGATTTATTCGTTTCTTGAAAACTCAATTTTGTCCTTTTTTTAAAAAATTGTATCTTTTATATTACAATTTTGTCCTTTATTTACAAAATTACAGTCTTAATTTGAACACAGTTTGTCTCAGAAAAGGACAGGTAAAATTAATTCTGATACATTGAATTGCTATTGGCACTTCTGCGAATTTATTCGATTAATTTAACTAGAGGTTGTTGAAAGAAAAAAAATGTTTCAAAAATTACAGAATTTTATTTATATTTTCCTGACTCAAACGCTCCTACTAAGAGAATGTTATCAATAACAAATAATATTTGGAGTAAAGAAACAACCCAACTTGAAGTTGAGATTCTTGAAGCTGGTATTATTTATACAAAATGCAATTATAAAATTGTTTAAAATTTCATGATTTTTTTAAACAATTATCATCATTCTTTAAAACAAATACATTTTTCTCAGGAATACATTCAAAACTTATTATTTTTGTTAAAAAATATATATGTATAAATACTATTGTTAAAAATGTATAAAATATAAATATATATACATAAAGATAATTTTTCTTATATAATTATATACTTACAATTAGTTAAAATTCAGATTAGATCCGTTTTCATTTTTTTTTTTTTTTTATTTCAAACCTATTCCAAATTCAAAGAATTTATTCCAACGCAATCAAACCAGTTTAAAATTATTAAAAAATTACTAACAAGGGAAGGACCAGGTGAGAGACTCTGGGATTTTGATCCCAATTTTTTTAGTTATTCTGGAGACGAAAAAAAAGTTTACGTCTCCCGGCGTTTCATCGAATAGGCCTTAGTTTCGAAATAATAAATTTGTGAAAATTGGCCATACCGCGGCGCGTCATATGAGCCTTCCCGGTAACTGTTCTCGCAACCAGTGCAGTCGGCTCCGTGAAGCAAGTACCTAACGCACGGAGCCGACTGCACTGGTTGCGAGAACAGTTACCGGGAAGGTTCATATGACGCGCCGCGGTATGGGCAATTTTCACAAATTTATTATTTCGAAACTAATGCCTATTCGATGAAACGCCGGGAGACGTAAACTTTTTTTTCGTCTCCAGAATAACTAAAAAAATTGGGATCAAAATCCCAGGGTCTTTCACCTGATCCTCCCCTTGTAAGTGCTTTATTTTGATATACAACACAAAAAAATTTTGAAATGCTTCGATTCCTAACTACCATAAAATGATTTAGAAACATTAGGAATAAACCCTTAAAATTTTGTCCTTTATTTTCTCGAAAAATATATGGTCACCGTAACAATAACCCTACTTTCCCCTAATACAAGTGAATTTTTAATGATTTATTAATTTTTGTTTTCTTGTAAAACTGAGCAGAGCGCATTTTCTTTTTACGCGTATTTCAATTCTAAAAAAAGTTTTTGTGATTCTGTAACGCCAATTCGAAGATATTTAGTGCATAGTAAATGTCGGTAATTCACGGTACTTTAGCATCCTCTTAAGTATTTTTAAAGTCTCAGATTACAAATCTCATGTTAAAAATACAAACTTCAAAATGCCAGATACGATATGGCAGATCAATATAGCAAATATAATTTTCAAAATTGCTCGGATTTGCTTGAAAATTCCATCCACAATATTAAATCCGCCATTTTAAACTTTGTATTTTTCACACCGGATTTGTACTCAGCGACTCCAGAAATACAAGTTTTACAAAATTATATTCACTAGAAAAAAATTGCAACAAAGAGTAAATGTACAAAATGAAATCGTTCTACTTTAGGGACACCATGTATAACAAGAACAATGTTACTGGAACTAATATTAGAAGCGTAAAATAAAAAATTAGTATAAAAAAATTTATTAAAGAATTTGATAATTTTAAGAGAATCTAACCCAACCCAAGATTTTGTTGTAATTTATCACGTTCCAATCAATCAGATTGTAATTTTAGACTGGAAATATGATCAATATCAATGTGATTAATCGCGACAAAAATTCGAATAAGGTTATGTTAAATCTTTTGAGTTTCGTAGTCCCGTAAGGAGAGCAGAGACTGTCCAGGTGAACCTTACTTTACTAAAAAGCATTTTTTTACAACTTTATATCAATATCAACTTTATTAATAACTTTTTAACAAATAAGAAACGATAGCTAAAACCCGAAAGTCATTCAAGATGATGACCTTGACAACATATGTCAAGGTTAAAATAATCAGAGCTGAGTCCCTTATAGTAATTATCCAATTATGTTCTGTCAATAAAATAGAATGTGACCTTAGGAGTCCCTTAAAATTATCAAATTCTTTAAAAAAAATTAAATTATATACAGTGATTCAGAACGACCCATGTGTCTCTGTAGAGACGTGTTCTTGGGTAAATTCTGAGACGATTTTTCCTGTACGAAAATTTTGTCCGGCGCTTACTTTTTGAATAATAAGAGGATAAAGTTAGCAAATCACGAGCCGTGTACACATGGTAGACAAAGGCGGCGCAACTCACCGTCCGATACGAGTAAGCGCCCGCGTCGGACGGTGAGTTGCGCCGCCTTTGTTTACCATGTGTACACGGCCCGTGATTTGCTAACTTTATCCTCTTATTATTCAAAAAGTAAGCGCCGGACAAAATTTTCGTACAGGAAAAATCGTCTCAGAATTTATCCAAGAACACGTCTTTACAGGGACACATGGGTCATTCTGAATCACCCTGTATATAAGCAAAATTATCATTGTTTCATATATAATCAAGATTCTAATTTTGTTTACACGTAAAACAACAATTATTAAAAAGTCATATAATATTAATTTTTATTTGATGCTAATGTTTTTTTTACCTTCTGTTATGATCGTAACAAACTGTCAGGTAGTACATTAGCGACCAATAGCAGCGGTAAATCGTGGTGACTTCTTACTTGAAATTAGCTGCGTTTCAAATTTTTTATTGATGTGTATTTTTATTACTAATTTATCTTAGCTTTATTTTTTTATAGCTGAAATAGTATACACTTTCTGTATTTAAAATAAAATAGGTAATATGTTGGAAATTTAGTGATAGCAAAAAGGAAGGTTCTAGTGCAGTTCAGTGCAACCATAAAAAACAAATCATTTTATAAAATAATTGCGCATATGGAAAGCAGATAATTTCAAGCAAAAAGGCATTATTGACCGCTAAATAAAATATTTACATAAAAATAATATTCAATGATGAATATTTCATGATAATACCTATTATCCCTGTATTTCTCAGATTCCAAATTGGTTCTTTCTCTCAAAATCTCCATTGGGTCGTACGATCTAGTATCTTTCTCGTGATCTCTGTCCACATTGTCGTGTCTTCTTCTACCCCAATCATCGCGATTGTTTTTAGAAGATGCACCGTGCTTTTTAAAGTTGTCTATAAATATAAATAATATAAATTAATATAAACATATATACATACAGACGCACGCACGCACGCACGCACGCACGCACGCACGCACGCACGCACGCACGCACGCACGCACGCACGCACGCACGCACGCACGCACGCACGCACGCACGCACGCACGCACGCACGCACGCACGCACGCACGCACGCACGCACGCACGCACGCACGCACGCACGCACGCACGCACGCACGCACGCACGCACGCACGCACGCACGACACACACAGGGTGTCCCAGAAAGCTCGCCTCCTCTTTTATGAACGGATTCTTTGGAAAATTCGAAGAGAAAAATCTTAATACAAAAATGTCGGGGTATAATGGTTTTCAAACTATTTACGATTAAAATTTACGAATTACAAAGCTGAGATTTAGCGCGCTCAAGCATGGCGATATGACAAGGTACCACAAGAGTACTTCTTGACATTGAGGTTGTCATACAAATACGCAGTAACATTTATATTAAGAAATTATGATTGTAGCAAACATATTTGTACATTACATATGTATAATTAACGTTTTCAATAAAATATCAATTCAATAACAAGATGTTACGATTGGGTCAAAATCAATTCATTGCCATGTTCATATGATAAGAACTGTGATGGTAATGTATCCAAAAGTAAAAGTTCTTATAAAAAAAAAGTTCTTATCATATGAACACGGTAATGAATTGATTTTCACAGTTGACCCAACCGCTATTGTAACATCTTGTTATTGAATTAATATTTTACTGAAAAAGTTAATTATGCATATGTAATGTACAAATATGTTTGGTACAGTCATAATTTTTTTAATATAAATGTCGCTGCATATTTATATGCCAACCTCAATGTCAAGAGATACTCTTGTGGTACCTTGTCATGTCTCCATGCCTGAGCGCGCTAAATGTCAGCTCTGTGATTCGTAAATTTTAATCGCGAATAATTTGAAAACCATTATACCCTCGACATTTTTGTATTAAGAGTTTTATTGTAGAATTTTCCAAAGAATCCGCTTATAAAAGGAGAGACAATCTTTCTGGGCCACCCTGTGAGTATATATATATATATATATATATATATATATATATATATATATATATATATATATACAGGGTGATTCAAAATAACATATTGGTCCCGAAGCTGACATATTCGTAATCGAATTCTGATACGATTTTTTCTTTTACAAAAATTTGTCCGGCGTTTAGTTTTCAAGTACAAGAAGAATTAGTTAGCGTATGACGGGTCGGATACAAGTGATAGACAGGGGCGGCGCGATTCACTGTTACATGCGGGTGTTTCCGTGAGGCGCCTCCTGCGCTTACATGACTGACAAAAGTACACGGACAGCACATTCCTATTTAAACTTTCTCTTTCTCTCTCTCTGTCACTTTAATTATGCTACATTTAATTTGTCAAATTTTGATCTGTGTCATCCAGCCGTCAAATAACGGGATAACCGTAAAATCTTCAAGAAAGTTTACATTATTGTAATAAATGTACGCCCGCAAATAATAAAATTTAATGCAAATAAGATTACTTCAATATCATTTGCAAGTTAAAAGTAGCAATTTTAAAACGCACAAGAAGGGAAGGAAAGAGAGAGTGAGTATGAGAGAGTGAGAGTGAGAAACGGGGGGCTTTGAACAAGTTTAAGCACGTTTACTCACACACATGGCGATCAGCTTATTGTTTCCACGATCCGACAGTTTAATTTAAATTTGTCCTTTATCCAGATCTATCCCTCGAAGTTGTTTTATATTTCACTACATTTGCACTATTTATGGTACTCTGCACTCAATCGATAAAATCGGAATTACGCGACGAACCGATCAATCGACTTTATTAATTATTATTAATCACTACTCTGATCACTACAATCATTTGATGCGTTAAAATTATTCGAAGAAACACGTGTTTACGTTACGATCACACAACACGTGTTCACTCGACGATATCAATTAGTCGACTGGATGTTATTGGTTATGTCGTCATAAGAGTGTCGAACGATTGGTTAAAGCCATAAGTCAAAACGCGGCAATTCAAAATAAAAATATTATTTAATACGATTTACATCAATACAATTTATTAGAAAAATGTTGCAAATGCATGTTTATCATTATTTGTTAAAAATTGTATGATCCATATGTGACTTTATCAAGATAATTATTTTGAACATTTATTATGAAGAAACCACAAGGATATAATTCTTGAAATCTCCTTACAGCAACGAATAATCTGCCCTTTTCAGGACAACCAAACATTTTATTTAAAGGAATATTTTCACAGTTTTCGCAAATAAAAAATAAAAAATAATATTTAGAAGAAATTGATTTTAATAAAATCATTTCTTGAATATTTTGAATAAATAATAATTATCTCAATAAAGTCACTGATAATTCATACAATTTTTAACAAATAATGATAAACATGCATTTGCAACATTTTTCTAATAAATTGTATTGATGTAAATCGTATTAATCAATACTTTTATTTTAAATTACCGTGTTTTGACTTATGGCTTTAACCAATCGTTTGACACTCTTATAACGACATAACCAATAACATCCAGTCGACTAATTATTAATTGATATCGTCGAATGAACACGTGTTGTGTGATCGTAACGTAAACACGTGTTTCTTCGAGTAATTTTAACGCATTAAATGATTGTAGTTATCAGAGTAGTGATTAATAGTAATTAATAAAGTCGATTGATCGGTTCGTCGCGTAATTCCGCTTTTATCGATCAAGTGAAGAGTAAATAGTGCAAATGTGGTGAAATGTAAAACAACTTCGAGGGATAGATCTGGATAAAGGACAAATTTAAATTGAACTGTCGCATCGTGGAAACAATAAGCTGATTGCCGTGTGCGTGAGTAAACGTGCTTAAACTTGTTCGAAGCCCCTCCCCCCCGTCTCTCTCTCTCTCTCTCTCTCTCTCTCTTCCTCTCTCATACTCACTCTCTCCTTCCTTCCCTTTTTATGCGTTTTAAAATTGCTACTTTTAACTTGCAAATGATATTGAAGTAATCTTATTTGCATTAAATTTTATTATTCGCGGGCGTACATTCATTACAGTAAGGTAAACTTTCTTGAAGATTTCACGGTTATCCCGTTATTTGACAGCTGGATGACAGAGATCGAAATTTGACAAGTTAAATGTAGCATAATTAAAGTGACAGAGAGAGAGAGAGAGAGAGAGAGAGAAAGTTTAAATAGGAATGTGCTGTCCGTGTACTTTTGTCAGTCATGTAAGCGCAGGAGGTGCCTCATGGAAACACCCGCATGTAACAGTGAGTCGCGCCGTCCCTGCCTACCACTTGTATCCGGTCCGTCATACGCTAACCAATTCTTCTTATAACTTGAAAACTAAGCTCCGGACAAATTTTTGCGAAAGGAAAAATCGTCTCAGAATTCGATGACGAATATACTAGCTTCGGGACCAATATGTTTGAATCAGCCTTATATATATATATATATATATATATATATATACATAGGGTGTTTATTGATGGTTATCCCCACGTTTTACCATAGGAGCACACATTTGTTATTTCTAATATAATAATATGTTAGAAATGCATATCTATCGATAAATCATGCTTCTATACACACACCCACACCCCCACCCACACACACACACACACACACACACGCACACACCCACGCACACACGCGCGCACACGCACACACGCGCGCACACGTACACACGCGCGCACACGCACACGCACACACAAGATAAACTAATAATTTCTAACGATGTAAAATATAAAATTGTTTACACAAAAAAAACAATTGTAAACTTTTTTACCTTCGTTATAACTGAAGCGTGGTGGAGATCGCGCATATCTTTCTTTTCTCTCATCTGTTCTCGATCTAGCTGATCGCTCGTCTTCATATCTTTCTCTTTTTTTATCTCTGTCCCGCGTAATAACTTCATCTTTCCTCTTTGGACTTTTACTGCGACTTCTGCTCCAGCTGTGACCAGGACTGCCACTTCTGCTTCTCTGTCGTTCCCACGAGACATAGGGACTTCCACTCCTTCTTCTTCTTCCTCGTTCCGAAGGGCTCAATTTTCTCCTATCTACAGAATCTGCTTTGGAACCTCTTCTGTCAGACTTTTCCGCGTCGTCGGACTTCCTCTCTTTCTTGTCTTTATCATGCAAATATCGTTTCTCACTTTCCTTCTTGTTGGGGCTTCTCCTTCTGTGTTCTCGGACGGGAGATCGTACGCTCGATGACGGGACACTGGTATCATTTCGATTAGTCTTATATTTCTTTACGTCGTCATTCTTATTTTCTCTGTCGTAATTCTCGGATTGTTCCGATCGAATTGAGACCGCTTGCTCTGACGCCGGGGATCTCGACTGTCGCGTCGCTATTATTGATGATTTGGAAACCACGGAAAATTCAGTTGCATCCAATAACGCGTTTTCAGTGTTTCCGCTGTTACTCGCCGCGTTACATCTCTGCTCGAAATGATCCACTTGTTTCTCATTCGGATATTCCTTGATGTCATTTTTCAATGCATGCGACTCTAACAGCTTCTTCTGTATTGTCAATAAAGCCGCAGCATGCTGAGCGGGATCCTGTAACGGCGTTTCCAAGATTCGTTTCGATTTTACTTGCTCGTTAATATTGCGACGAATCAAAAGCTGCTTGGGAATGAGTTTAAGCGCGTTCTTTGTCTCGTTCACCTCGTCGCTTTTTGTACATGTCGCAGAGCTTACACTGTTGCTCGCAACGTGCTGTTTATCATGAGATGCTTTATCCAATCCGTATTCCGCAAACATATCCATATGTCTTAAGACATGTACTTTTGGACATGGCTCATTTATCGAAATGTCATCAAACAGATTATCAGCGGTTTTAATATCGAAATTATTAGCAGAGTCTTTATCCTCCTGTGCTTTATTCAAAATATTTTCTATTTTTTCGTTCGACGTATGTTTAGTATCACGTAGTTTTGTTAACTGTAAAGATATATCAGACATAGGAATCGATAGTTTATCTGCCGTAATCAACATCTCTTTTTTCCTTTTCTCATGCAGCAGAGAATTACAAGAGCTGCTCTCATTAGATATTTCTACATCCTACAAAACAAAAAAAATTATTTATATAAGGTTATATAAAAGATATATGAAAAAAGACCTCTATTTCGAGACTAGATTTGACACTTCAAAATATTAGAGTACAGACGATAAATCGCTGATTGTTGACTTATTTTCATATTTTATGAATACTTAGCGTAAAACTGTTCATTTGCAATGCTGGAGAAAAGTTAAAATAAATAATAAAAATATTTATTTAAAAGATGTAGGAGAAGACGCGGCAAGAGAGTAAAAAGATAAAACTAGAGTTACGTTCCGAATTTGCGCATTAAGAAAATGCTATAGTGACGGGAATTACCGACACATTACAGTGTTCATTAATTTTCGAATTGGCTCTACAGATCACAAAATCCTTTTACAGAATAAAAGTACGCACCAAAACAAAGTGCGGGCTGGTAAATTTTACGAGAAAATCAAACAAAAAGTTAAAAATTTATTTATTTTTGGCTCGTAGATCTGTCAACCAAGGTTAACTTTTGTCATTTACTAACGTTCTGTAGCTCATATATATGAAATGAGACCAGGACGCACTTTAGAAAACTCTAACGAACAACACTGACTGTGTGTCATTCCAGTCAAAAGCCTAACAAAAAAGTTTAACATGTAAACAGCTGTACGTGTACAAATTTCGCTTAGCGCACGTAAATAATGACAAACAGAGTAGTGTCTGTAGTTGATAGGTCTTTACGCAGATGGGAAATAATCGAAAAACAAAGACAGATCTATGCGTTGAACAAAGAGCGATAGCCTGGTCTCCCTCAAAAAATAATCTGCAATGCCGACGTCGAGGAAGTTCTTCGGTCACTATAGCATCCTCTTAAACACATAGAGTATTGTTTGTCCTTGTTTAACTTGCGATGAACAACAAGAATAAATTATGCTCTATTTGACTGATGTGCAATTTGGAATCTTAGGTATCCCCAATATCGCGCGCTTTGAATGCGGGAATCACAATCAAGAATACGTTGGATGCAGCCTCTCGGTCATTAAAAATTACTCACGAGCCAACAAAGTAGTCTACGTTATTGAGTTAAATCATAATTTATACTTTTCTGCGATTTCCTTATGACTTTCTCTCTCGTTTTATCTCGTCTTTTCATTCGTGACATTAGTATTAAATTACAGTAGTTCCCTTATGAATGCGCGTGTTTTTGAGACAAAATTTGATAAGATGTAAGGTAAGAATGTTATTTTCTACTTTTATAAGCAATGTTTGGTAAATTATTGATGTTATTTCGATTAAACGAGAGCGAGAAAGAAGGGGCTAAAAAAAAGTAGTGCAACTGCATGCAGCACGAGTGTGCACCTATCTACCTATTGACCACGGCCTCTCATAACGCAATACTTCTCTTCGGACAGTCAATTAGAAATATGCACTATCAAATGCTTGAATGTACTCGAGTAGATTTATATAAGATGTCTCTAAAATCTAATCCAGGTCCTATATCTCGAAAATGATTTTAGATGTGGAAAAATGTTTCAGACAAAAGTTGTAGGATAGCAATGCTGAAGTCGTCTGTATATGCAAATATTTTTGGATCAACACATGTTTTTATTGAAGACACAAATTGAAAAATCCTCTTACAGAATTAAAGTACATAACAAAGGGTGCAGGCTAATTTGATATAAAAAAACAAAAAAAATTATAAAAATATAGTTTTGTTAGTCAACATTTGCTACGCAAAAATTTGAGACTTTATTTTATACCATACTTATATAATACACCCTCGAAATTACAACAAAGAACAATATTGTGTTTTCAGAATAAACCTAGAAACTTTAGTATTAAGCAAAATAATGATTTGAAAATGTTATGTATAAACTGGAGTGCGGAATCAGTTTGAAAAGTAACAGAGCAGTAATTATGTAACGTAGTAATTGAGAGATCTTGCATTGGATGGCGCTGAAGTCGAAGATAAGAACAGATAATGTATTCATAAGTATATTTAACAAAGACCGCTAGCCTACTCGCCTGGTTTTATTGTTAGAGGTATTTCCCTTATCCTTTGCCCTGCAAGCCGCTCTACTCTCTGTCAAAGAAAAATCTGCAGTATCGACGTCGAGTGAGTTCAACCATCACTACAAAATCGCTTTAAACGCGTTTTTGTCGAAATAGGAGGAGAAAGTGGGGTAAATCGGACCTTATTCCAAATAGGACTCTTTTAATTTAAATGAATACAGTTAAGCAGATTTGGCCATTTATAATGTAAAGTCCTTATAAGATACCAAAAATGTGACAGCAGTTTGGCAGTTCTCTGTCATAACATTCATAAAATAGACACAAATATATATTTTTATCCTTCAAAAATTTAAAAAAAAAAGAAAATTCTTGTAACTCATTATTTAAAGGATACTAAAATTTTAAAAGGTAATTAATTTAAAATAACTAGAGAGTGTAGAATTCAAAAAATATCAATCAATTTTGTGATCACTTTTGCGGTTTATTGTAATAGAAGTTCGCCTATTTTTATAAGTGATTTTGGGCCATCCGCGTCCAGTCATCAATCATGTATATATTTTGTCGATAATGATGGTATCGTTAAGGAAAATATAGATTTAGCCCCCGCCGAAACTAGTTCTGATCTCCTTATGGTGTCATTTTATTTGTTTGACGACTCATCATCAAAGTTGTCTAATATAACACACATTACGTTCTGCTACAATATAAACATGGTATTGTGTTTTATTAACATGCCTGGATTGTATTCAAGCTTTAAAAAATATTGGATACATACAAGATGTACTGTTTTAATTTTTGCATTAAAATATCTCGTAAAATATAAGATACGGAAAAATGTTTCAATCAAAAGTTCTAGAGTTCGAAGGGGGATATAAAGTATCATTGGTTTGACCTTGGACGGAGCTGTCAAGCTCAAGGTGACGTTAATTTTTTTAAATGGTACACCCTATTTTTCATTACAGAATCTAATAGCTGATGTCAAGAACTTTCTAAAACAGTATAAGTTACTTTTCATTAAGTACTTTCTGAGTTGTAAGGTTTGAAGATTACATTATACTGTAACTTTCAAGCCTTACAACACGGAAAGTACTTAATAAAAAATAACTTATTTATACTGTTTTAAAAAATTCTTGACACCAGCTATTAGAATCAGAAATCAAAAATGTTATTTTAAAAAATTTATGTGACCTTGATCTGACTTTAGCGGCGCCATACAAGGTCAAACCAATGGTACCTTCTTATGTTCGCCTTCAAGCCCCACAACTTTTATTTGAAATATTTTCTCATATCTTTATAAATTACAAAATATGTCGATGCAAATGTTAAAAAGAGATATCCTGTACCAGGTGTATGCATAAGTTTTTTCCGGTTTTTTGGTAAAAAAAACACGTAATTTTCAAGAAAAATTAAATTTTTTTTATTCAAAATATTGGCCATCGGCTTCTACACATTTCGCCCATCTTTCAGGTAATTTATGAATACCATGCCAGAAAAACTGCTTGTCTTTTGCGGCAAACCATTTGTCGAGCCATTTTCCAACTTCCTCGAAATTGCTGAAGTGCTTCTCTGCGAGCGCGTGCCCCATTGATGTGAAGAGGTGATAGTCAGATGGCGCCAGGTCTGGGGAGTACGGCGGGTGCGGAAGGATGTCCCATCCAAGAGATTTTAAGGTGTCTTTCACTGGTTGTGCTGTGTGAGACGGCACATTGTCGTGTAACAAAATCACTTTGCCATGTCTTCTGGCTCATTCCGGTCGTCTTTCGATTAATGCGTGGTTTAAATTATTTATTATCATTTGTTAATTATCATTTGTTGGCGATAGCGTTGTGTATTAACGGTTTCGCAGGGCTTCAAGAGTTCATAATACACAATACCGTTCTGGTCCCACCAGACACAGAGCATGGTCTTCTTGCCGAAGCGATTTGGCCTTGGTGTTGATGGACCGGCTTCGTCAGGTGAAAGCCACAATTTTTTCCGCTTCGAGTTTTCAAAATAAATTCATTTTTCGTCACCCGTCACAATTCGATACAAAAATGATTTCCTTTCGTGGCGTTGAAGCAGCATTTCACAAGTGACTTTGCGATTTTCCATTTGACGTTCATTCAAATTGTGTGGGACCCATTTACCGAGTTTATTAATCTTTCCCATTGCTCGTAAACGTCTGCTAATTGTTTCTTGTGATATATGTAATGCTTCTGCTAATTGCCGTTGAGTTTGAGTTGGGTCATCATCCAATAATTCCTGCAATTGCTCGTCTTCGCATTTTTGTGGTCTACCAGAGCACTCACTGTCTTTCACATTGAAATCACCACTTTTAAATTGTCGAAACCATGTCTCACATGTTCTAATCGATGGAGCGTGTTCACCACATGTTTCTACCAGCAAATGATGACTTTCAACAGCCATTTTCTTTTGATTAAATAAAAAAAGCAATGCGTGCCGCAAATGTTGTTTTTCAGGCACAAAACTCGATATGATCACTGACCAATAAAACAAAGACGCTAGTTTTTGGCGGACTCAACTTGTGTGTGTTTGTAGTTCTATGTCAGACGAACAAAATGACGTATGTGTCAAATTAATACGCTGCGTACTTTTCGCTGGCGCCATCTCTTAGTGAAACCGAAAAAACTTATGTATACACCTGGTATATATCCAATAATTTTTAAAGCTCAAATACAGTCCAGGAATGTTAATAAAACACAATATCATGTCTATATTGTAACAGAATAACAGTAATATTTATCGTTTTGAATAGCTCTAATGATGAACCATCGAACAAAAGACATCATTAGGTCAGAACTTCTTTCGGCAGGGATTTAGGAATCTAAATCTATTTTTCTTTAATATTATACCATTATTACCTACAAAATTATATATATACAGGGTGATTCAGAACGACCCATGTGTCCCTGTAAAGACGTGTTCTTGGATAAATTCTGAGTCGATTTTTCCTGTACGAAAATTTTGTCCGACGCTTACTTTTTGAATAATAAGAGGATAAAGTTAACAAATCACGGGCCGTGTACACATGGTAGACAAAGGCGGCGCAACTCACCGTCCGATACGGGTAAGCGCCCGCGTCGGACGGTGAGTTGCGCCGCCTTTGTCTACCATGTGTACACGGCCCGTGATTTGCTAACTTTATCCTCTTATTATTCAAAAAGTAAGCGTCGGACAAAATTTTCGTACAGGAAAAATTGTCTCAGAATTTATCCAAGAACATGTCTTTACAGGGACACATGGGTCGTTCTGAATCACCCTGTATATATATATACAGGGTGTTTCAGACCACCCGTACACCCCTTTTCTCTTCGCAGGATTAGGACCAATCAAAAATATGTTCAGACGAAAGTTGTAGGGTTTCAAAAGATCTATTCAATGATCTTATCAGTTTGACCTTGGATGGCGTCGCCAAGGTCAGATCGAAATCACATTAAGTTTTTTAAATGAAACACCCTATTTTTGATTCCAGAATCTAATAGCTGGTGTCAAGACCTTTCCAAAACACTACAAGAAAGTTTATTTTCGTTGACTACTTTCCGAGTTGTGCGGCTTGAAAGTTACACTACCGCCAACACCATGTAAATAACAATATAAAATCACGCGTTACGCAGAAAGCCGTGCAGCCGACACAAAGAAAGTAAACACGCGAGCCGGGCCAACAAAAACAGATCATGAAAAATCGTGAAAGTTAGCTGTCGCGACCGTAGATAGTCACATACATATGTATGTCATAATATTATGTAATTACATTATTACTTTAACGGTAGCACACGAGCAATAACGAGCGCGGCTTTCTGCGTAACGATGTCTAACTCGTGATTTTATACATATTGTTATTTGCATAGGATGTAGTAGAGATGTATTCACCACAACGCTATTGTGACTCAACTCAACACGAGTGACAATAACTCTCTCAAACTTGTCACCTACGTCTTCAATAACCGTCATATCAGTATCAATCGCGCAACAAAAATCCGACCCTCTTTATTAGTCTAGGTTTATTTAGCCATGTCCTATTCCAATGAAGAAGCATATGATATGCTGCTAATTTTAGGTGAGTGTCGAGGTACATTCATTGCAGCGGAAAGATTGTGGCGGGAACGTTATCCTGATCGGACTCCTCACTCGCGAAATGTTTTTTCACGTTTGGCTAAACGAATCAAAATTAAAGGTGTCGTTCAGCCTCAACATAACAAAGGTACACAAATTCGTCGTCCGATTATGGATGAAAGAACAGTGGAAATTCTTGCATCGACAGAATTGAACCCTTATGATTCTTTAAGACGACGAGAACAAGATTCTGGTGTTAGTAAAATCAGTGTTTGGCGCATTCTAAAAAATAACAAATTTCACCCTTACAGAATGTCTGTTCATCAAGCGTTGAATTATAACGATATTAGACAGAGACTTGTATTTTGCAACTTTATAAGACAGCAACCACTTGATTTCCACTTGAAAATTTTATTTTCTGACGAATGTACACTTAAAAGTGATGGATCTGTTAATACTTGGAACTCTCGTTATTGGGCACAAAATAATCCTCACTGGTTGAGAGAAGTAGATCATCAAACCATTTGGAAAGTCAATGTTTGGTGTGGAATTATTGGAAGTCAAATCATAGGTCCTGTTTTCTTTGACGAAAATCTAAACGGTGATAGATATTTCGCCTTGATAATGACAGATCTTCCTGTCTTACTAGAAAATATTCCTCTGCAATTGCGCCTGAACATGTGGTTCCAACAAGATGCATGTCCGTCTCATACATCGAGAGTTGCTCGTGCGGCATTAAATACTATGTTCCCCGACAAGTGGATAGGCAAATACGGTCCAATCAATTATCCACCCCGATCACCAGATCTCACCGTCCTTGATTATTATTTCTGGGGAAGGATAAAAAAACTTGGTCTATCATGAACGTCCGACTACGAGGGATAATATGATTCGTAGAATAAGTGAAGCAATTCGATCCTTACGTGCCGAGGAAATTCTTCGAGCAACCAATGATTTTCAAAATAGAGTTGATGCTTTGCAGAGAATGGTGCTCACTTTGAACATTTAGTCGCTTAACAAAACATACACTCATTCATTCCCGAACGTGAGAGGCAAGGGGACTCACGTGAATCAAGCACCCCAAACGTAAGAGGCAAGGGGACTCACGTGAATCAAGCACCCCAAACGTGAGAGGCAAGGGGACTCACGTGAATCAAGCACCACAAACGTGAGAGGCAAGGGGACTCACGTGAATCAAGCACCCCAATGGGATGAAATTCTCGTCACGTCCACGTCGTTCATTCTGGATAATGCTAAGCACGGGAAAATGCATACAGTCAATCTGGACATGATTGATCATCAAACATAATCAATCCAGTTAATAAACAAAAGCAGAGTACATAAAACTTTGACTCCCCTTTTCCTCCCCCATACACATACGCATGCACGTATGCACACACCCACACACTAGATTAAATCCGACTAAGTAACCACCACATGGTACATCTTGAGTAATGCTGATGCTGGCGGTAGTGTAACTTTCAAGCCGCACAACTCGGAAAGTAGTCAACGAAAATAAACATTCTTATAGTGTTTTGGAAAGGTCTTGACACCAGCTATTAGATTCTGGAATCAAAAATAGGGTGTTCCATTTAAAAAACTTAATGTGATTTCGATCTGATCTTGGCGACGCCATCCAAGGTCAAACTGATAAGATCATTGAATAGATCTTTTGAAACCCTACAACTTTCGTCTGAACATATTTTTGATTGGTCCTAATCCTGCGAAGAGAAAAGGGGTGTACGGGTGGTCTGAAACACCCTGTATATGATTGATGACTGGAGGCGAATAGCCCAAAATGAGCAAACTTCTTTGTTCCAAAGTTCGAAAGAACTCGTGTCCAAATCGGATTTTTAAATCGGAATTGCAACTTGATCGTAGTACTAGTATTTAAAACCAAAACTAAAATCAGTCGCAAAAATTAAAAATCGCAGGCTCTCTGCTTAATTAAATTATCATGTTCCATTATGTGTATCATATGACTGTTAGAATGTTTTACAAGATTTGTTATTTTCATCGATCTTTTTATTAGTAAAGACACAAAAAAACCATATTGTACACGCAATAAGAGTTAATCTCCGCACTCGAGACAACAGCGTACAGCAAGCGGCCGTAAGAACGATTCTGCCATGGGGTGATTCATGAGCAGCCAATCTCTCGCGGTGCCTAGGAGTCACCTCAATAATGTTTAGACTTAAAATTAAATTTATTGGCAGTGAGCGTATGATTGTTAGTTTCACGCAAGGTATAAAGGAGTTAGTCGCGCCAAATCTAGCTCTCTTCTTATGCTCTTTTGTACACGAAACTACTAACAAGGGGAGCACCAGACATTGTCCCCTCCAATTTCGTTGAACTTTATATATGTTATAAACCTATCCTCCCACTAATTCATCTTAAAGTAATAGGACCCGCCTCTCAAGCATTCGCGAGAAAAACGCGTTTAAAGATTTACGTGTGCGTAATGTACCGTGTAGTAAGAACAGATTGACACCTAAGCAGCGTAGCCTAATCGCTAAGGCGCCTGACTACAATGCTGCATATTACTGGTTCGAATCTTACTTTTTCCATTTTCTTTTTAATTTTCTCGCAACGTATTATTGTGTGTGGTGTATGTTTTTAAATATTTAGCCTATAAAATGACTGTTTTAATTATACAATTAATTATATTTCAGAAATTATAAAATTCATCTATTTATTAATGTTTTGAATTAGTAGGAGGATAGGTTTATAACATGTATAAAGTTCAACGAAATCGGAAGGGACAATGTTTGGTGTTCCCCTTGTAAAACAATTAGCAAATGTAAAGTAAAAATGTAATTTGTGTTAGCAAATAATTTGGATAATTGTCTAGAATACCTCCACTACCTCCGATTTTGATAAAATTAGACTTATTTGACGCGTTTTTGTATAAAATTAAAAAATTTACCAGAAAAAAATGTCGGACTGCTCCGCAAACTGAGATATCAATCTCGTTAAAGTTGACGACTATTTAGGTTAGGAAATCTGTCATACCAACAAGATGTAGCGACGTGAAAATGCGCCGTGGCAACCATGGCAACATGCGCATGCTCCATGGCCACATACATATACGAAAAATGCGCGAAATTAAAACACGTATGTAAAGCAATATTTGTGACACACTTCAGTGATAAATATATTTATTGAATTATGAAAAGTAAATGCTTTGGCGGAAAAGAGGCTTCGCCCCTTCCTCTGCCCCCCGTCCACCACTTATTTCTTAACCCTAACCCAATCCAAATCTAAGTTTTAAATCAAAAAATGTTTTGCGTGGAAGTTGAAAACCTATGTGGACAGTACAATATACATTTTGTTATAGAACAATCCAATTAATTATATAGTTTACACATCTCTCCTTACGAAACAAAACAAAATGTACTGTTCATATGGGTTTCAATTTCCAAGCAAAACAATTTTTGATTTAAAACTTAAATTCGGCTTGTGTTAGGGGTGAAGAAATGGGTGGGCTGGGGAGAGGGGCAAAGCCCCTCTTCGCCTAAGCATTTGCTTTCCACGCAATAATTTAATAAATTTATTCATTTATCATTAAAATCACAAATATTGCTTTATATACGTATTTCAAATTAGCGCACTTTTGGTATATGAATGTGGCTATGGAGCATGCACATGTTGCCACGGCGCATCTTCACGCCGCTACATCTCGTCGAACAGATTTGATAACATAAATAGTCGTCAACTTTAACGATTAATATCTTGGTTCGCAGGGCAATCCGACACTTTTTTCTATCAAATTCTTTTATTTCATACAAAAACGCATAGAATAAGCCTAAATTCATCAAAATCGGAGGAAATATTCTAGACATTTACCATAATTTGATTGTAACATTTCAAATAAATTATATTTTTTATTCAAATAGAATAATTCAATCCTATTTTTTGCGCACGTCCACGTTTCACGCACTCTCCGACAACTGGTGATCGGGTCCTAAATCTGGTCCAAGAAATGTAAAATTAGTAAAATATTATGGCTCATCAGACTCAAAATAATTGAATTTTATTTATTTCAACTCTAATTATATAATATCATAACCTGATCGGGAAACGTCTAATTATATAAACTATCACTAATTTGTTTTTTTTTTTAATAAAATTTTTATTCTTTACTGTCAAATTACTCGTTTTTATTCAGTACTAAAAAAAATATACTAAAATTTTTTTAAATTCTATTTAAAAAATGATGAAAATAGAAGTGTTCGATTTAGATCAGGGAGTGGTTCGATTTGGGACCAGTAGTTTTTACATTTACGTTTTTACATTTTCCATTATAGTTTAACACAAGTGAGAGATACGTAAAGATGGTCTAAAGCAAAAATGAAGGAAATTAAATTATCTTTCCAACGGCATCTTCGTTTTTACGATCAGACTTTATTTGCGCCTTATAGAAAGTGAAAACTGCAAATAGGTCCAACTTGCCATACTCTCTCCTATTTCTCAAATCGGTACCTAAAACATCTCGAAAACAAGTGAATAAGATTTAAGTTTTTTTTCTATTTATTAAAAATACGCAGTCTTGACATTAGTTTTTTTTAGTCAATAAATTGATCAATTTTTATGCAGTAATTCGAACTCTTATATTCATTATCAGATAAACGTTATTTTGCAATAAACGAGTTTTAAAAATCGGCTACGACAAAGACTAGATATATCCATATATTTTTATCTACTGCATTTTTGTGTTTCAAATAAACCTAGTATACGTAGATTACTAGATCCCTAGAGCAGCTAACATCTGATGCCAATGCGATATCTTTTTTTAATATTTTTAATACAATAAAAGAATTACATTTTATTAAAAATTTATATAAAACATTGAGACAAATCCCGCTTTGATACCTCTAATACAGAAAAGAAGTTCATTAATATATAGCGCTATTTTTGGTGCTTCTGAGTGAAATCCTTTAACTTGATTTAAGACGATGCTGGAGTCGTTTGTATACGCGAATCAATAAATCTTTTTATTGAAGACATGGATTGAAAAATTCTCTTACAGAATGAAAGTACAGACAATAACAAAGTCACATGGCTACAATTTGATATGAAAAACAAAACAAAATTATAAAAATATAGTTATGTTAATCAACATTTGCTACGCACAGAAATTTGAGACTTTGTACATGTAAAATAAACAAGGTTCGGCCTCAGAATTACAACAAAGAACAATACTGCGCTTTTGGAATAAAGCTAGAAGCTTTAGTATAAAAGAAATCCTCTATTTTAGGAATTTCATTGTAAATTGACGTGCGGAAGCACTTTGAATAGAAACAGAGCAGTAATTGTGTAACATGATACATGACATTGAGAGATCTTGCATTATATGGCGCGAAAGTCGAAGAATAAGGACAGATAAGTGCGTTTGAGAAAAAATGCTACCCTATTCCCCTTACTTTTCACCCCGCTCGCGACCACAAGTCACTTGACATTTCATCAGAGAAAAATCTACAGTACCAACGTCAAGTAAGTTCCACCGTCACTCCAGCATCGCCTTAAGCCTGTTCTACAATAGCATAAAGACAAGACCGTAAGGTTGTAAGGCGTGGTTTTAAGAGCTCTAAGCAAATGAAAATTTTCATTTCTTACGTTACAACTTTACGTCTTGTGTTTACTGCTATTGTAAAACAAGTTTTAAAACCATGCCTTACGGTCTTATGTTTATGCTATTGTAAAACAAGCTTTAGTCCCGGTCTACAATAGTGTAGTAAGCCTTAAGTCTTTTGCTCTAAGATCTATGCTATGATGTAATTTCCGGCAAAAACTGTTTCCCGCGCTACCATAAACTTTAATCCCTAAGCTTTAAGCGAGTTGGCCAAGTCCCAACTGTTAAGTTTAAGAGTTAGATCCAAACAAATTTCCATAGTAAAGTAACAGTTAAAAAGTCTCGTCCATGCGCTAAAAATTACATTGCGCAAGTAAGTTAAAGCAATGATAGGATGATTGTATTATCATATTCGAATCACAAACAGGACACATAACCTACAATATTTTGCCTTCACTCATTGACACTGTGGATTACGCCTCGGGCACATTATAGATAGGTCTGATGTAAGATCGTTTATTACGACTTATTGCTTAAGTCTCGGTCTACAATAAGTGTAGCAAACCTTAAATCTTTTACTCTAAGCTCTATACTATGACGTAATTTCCGGCAAAAACTGTTTCTCGTGCTACGTTAAACTTTAATCTCTAAGCTTTGAGCGAGTTGGCCAAGTCCCAACTCTTAAGTTTAAGGATTAGATCCAAACAAACTTCCACAGTAAAGTGACAGCTACCCTTACAAAAAAGAACTATTACCGGCCGTGTGATTTCACGCGGCTGTGTGATTATTACTGGTGGCTCTGTAATTATCAAGGCGTATATTATTGCTTCTACAATAATTACTAGCAACAGAATACAGACGAATATTACTCGTTTGTTGAGTATCACTAGAAAGACTACTGCATATGTAATAACTACTGGGACTTGCTTAGGTTGTGCGATGGTGTGCGAATGTGGACATGGAGATAAAGTGAGGCTGAGTATGATGTTGCAGTATATTAGAAAGAATTAGAAAAGTAAAGAGGTATAAACTAGAGAGATAAAAGGGTAAAAAAGACGAGTAATTGGAGGCAGAATTAGGGGAAAAAGATTTGTGGTAATATTGGAAGATATAGGAGGAAGAAACAGGAATAGGTTAGAGAAGACAATGAGGCGGGAGAATCCAGAAGGACCGGTAATAAAGTAGGAAGGTAACGGAATACAACGAGGAAAGTAAGAAAAACAAAAAGAGTGGCAAGTAGAAAAAGAGTTAGGAGAAATGTTAGAGAAATAAGACGGTAGAAACAAAGGCAGAAACAGCTATAGGAAGGATAATGTGATAGGTAATGCAAGGAATCTGGCAGAATGGTTTATGGAAAAAGGAGAACATATTGTAAATAAGAAAATAAATGAATGGAAGGAGATTGGAAGAAATGTATAGAGGCATGGAGACGGTGAAAAAAGTATTAGTATAGAAAAAAAGTAGCAAAGGAAAATACATATTAAGATGTAAGATAGGAAGAGGATCAGGCATAGATATAGGTATCGATATAGAGATTGTGAAAGTAAACGTAAAGGAAATGAAAAATGTAAAGTTATGGACAAATGTATAAACAATTGTTAATTAAAGGTCCAGGGTGGTTTGGTATATAAAGAAGAAGACGGAGGAAACTCAGATCACTGGCCGTTGGAGATTGAAGTTATAAAGTATAAAGAATGGAGGAAGAAGTACAGAAGACAAATAAGAAGAAAAAGGAAATAAAATAAATATATAGGACAAGAAGACGACAAAGGTGTATAGGCAGAAAGGAAAAAGAAACCGGAGTTTAAGTAAGAATTCAAAAAAAAAGGAGGCTGTTAGATTGTTAAAGGAGGAATGGAATAAAGCAGCAAAATATTCTTGTATAAAAGATACAAGAATAATATAAATAGTATGAGTATTATATTATATAAAAAATAAAATATTTATATATATTTGTAAAATTGTATGGAATAAACAGCTATTATTGTGTGTGCGTGCGTGCGTGCGTGCGTGTGTGTGTGTGTGTGTGTGTGCGCGCGCGCGTGTGTATTCATTTATTATTTGTGACGTGTATGGTACATATAAGTGACATTATATAAGACATCCTACAAGAGAGGTTTTTTGGAATAATTTCAGTAGTTATTGATAAAGCAACAATATTTTAGTAATATAATTTTCAGTTAATTTTGAAACAAAATTTATTGGACATAATCAACAATATATTTACTACTACTTCAGTGGTAAAAAAATAGCAATAATATATTTTGAGCCTTGTATCTACTAATTTTTTTTTAATTAACTGGAAATCATTAGTAAAATATTGTTGTTTTATTAGTAACTACTGAAATTATTCCAGCTTCTTTTATTTAGACAGCAATATTTGGGCAATATTATTTTGGCAGTAATATATTTCGGCAGGGTACAAAATAATTATTGACTTTTATGTAATTGCCAATAATATTTTCTGTGACATTCTGTAATATTTCCTATAATATTCAGTAGTATTTTTTGTAATATCTAATAATATTTAGTAATATCCAGTAATATTCCTATGTAATTATCAGTAATATCTATGTGTAATCGACAATAGTTCTTTTTCGTAAGGGTAAAAAGTCCCGACCGTACGCTAAAAAGTACATTGTGCAAGTAAGTTAAAGCAATGATAGGTAATATGATTGTATTATCCATATTCGAACTACGAACGGGACACATAACCTACAATATTTTGCCTTCGCTTGACACTGTGGATTACGCCTCGGGCACATTGTAGACAGGTCTGATCATTTACTACAGCTTATTGCTTAAGACAAGACTACTACTTAAAGCAAAAAGCTTAAGGCTTACTACTATTGTAGACCGGGACTTAAGGCTCCTCAGCCAAGAACTTCGTGTTGACGGTAGCGACGTAAACAAAATTAGAACTAATAGGCATAAAACGTGACAAATTGTGTTGCGTATGAAATGTTGTTGCGTATTTCATTTCGTTATGTGTTTCATTGTGAAAATGTGACTTGTTTCGTAATTACCAAATTCGTAAAAATGAACCGCAAGTAAAGTTTCTTTGAATCTTATACGTAAATGCATTTTTTTTTGACTGATAAATGCATGACTTCACTTTACTTGTTTTTTACAACTATTTACTAACTGTTAGGTGGAAAAAGTATAGTCAAAATCCATTTTTACAAGTGTTTTAAAACGATCTCATTGTTCTGTTTTATCAAAATTTTCTTTATTTACAAATACCACATCAGAAACTTTTATGATTACTCGCTTTTAGCTGGGTATACACTTAGCAAACAAACACCAAACGAACAGCTGCAAACACATTTATAAACGTTTATATCGTGCATGAATTCTTTTTGATGTACTGCTTCATGAGCGAATCGAGCTGAATGCAAACGTTCTATTCGTATTCGCTTTAGCTTATATATCTACTAAATAATAATAACAAACGTTCGAATTCGCTGTTCGTTCGCTAAGTGTATACCCAGCTTAAGACGTCACGACTTCAATATGGAGAGTAGACAGAAACTTTAATTTTATTGGAGATGGAATTCGAAAATTGCCTGAGAGATGAGACAAAGTAGTAGTCAGTGATGGACAATACTTTGATTAATCTATTCATTCAATTTGTTCTAATAAATTTGTTCTGAAATAAATGCATTTTTGACCATAAAAAAACAGACCAAATTAATTTATACTCCCAATAATACAACTTTTAACTAATTGTGTCCTTTTCATTCATGTAGTTTTAATCTACGTTACGTGATCGTGCTCTCTGTGTCGGAGATCTGGGTTCAAATCCCACTCATAAAAAATATCTGATTTTATTCAATCGCTATCTCTCGGAACGCAATGACAAACTACCGAAAGTATCTTGCCAAAAGAATTCCTCTAACAAGGCCCGACCGATGATCTCACCAATTTTAATAAAATTTTATGGGTGTGTAGTATTCACTCACACCTTTGTTGTAGCCGTTCGTTGCACAACTTAGGCATTCTCTAGAAAATGACGATTAAATATTTCCAGCATTTATGAGTACCGTTACAAAAGAACGGTTCGCAAGTAAGCGGCGCGGCGTAAAACATTAGGACATTGACTGGTACACTTGGGATCCCAAGTTCAATCCCCGCAAATGCGATTTTTTTTATCTTATATTTTTTTAATTGTTACATATAATTTTTAAACTATTTTTAATTATTTAATATACATGTTATTTAAAAAAAAATGAGGTAATTAAAAATGCTTTTTTTTATTATTAATTAAATTAAAATTTCTCATAAACCCCAAAAAATATATTTGCAATAAAAATTTACAATGATTGTTTTAAGAACGTCAAAATAAATGTTTCTATAAACCGTTATACCTACAACGGTCTCCAAGTAAAACGGTTTTGTTTTTTTTTGTCTAGACCTTATGTTAGCTTGTATACAAAACTTTTTGCTTAAAATTGTAAAACAGTAATTGTAAATTTTTATTGTAAATATATTTTTTGTTCTTATTTTTTAGGTCTTTTATTCTTGTATAATATATTTTTTGTGTTCATAAGAAATTTTAATTTAATTAATAATAAAAAAGTATTTTTAAATTCCCTCACTTTTTAAAAATAACATTTTATATTAAATAATTAAAAACGGTTTAAAAATTATATATAACAATTAAAAATATAAGATAAAAAAATCGCATCTGCGGGGATCGAACCTGGGATCCCAAGCGTACCAATTGACGTCCTAATGCCCTACGTCACGCCGCTTACTTGAGAATCGTTCTTCTGTAACGGTACTCATAGATGCTGGAAATATTTAATCGTCATTTTCTCGAGAATGCCTAAGTTGTGCAACGAACGGCTTTACTACAATAAAGGTATGAGTGAATACTACACACCCATAAAATTTTATTAAAATTGGCGAGATCATTGTTGGATCCTCCCCTTGTAAATTAGGCCATTTAGAATCGGTGTTTAAATTGTATCCCGTTTATTTGTGTAAAATATAAAAAGCGCACACCACAAAAATACATTAAGAAATCACTACTGATAAGGAGTAGAGAGAACTTTAACTAAATTCATTTTATAAGCTATTAGTTTTAACTTTAAAAAAATATTAACTTACTCAACGCTGCTTATTTTAAAATAGTAATTTTTATAAATACATCCTTTAAATATTTCTATTATTCCATTTCAACTATTTTCTCTAGCACTGTTATGATAACCTATATAATCATGCGTGCCTAAAAATTTTCTTTTATAAGCGTGAAAAAGATACTTACTTGAGATTTTTGAGAAAGCGCAGGGGAACTAGGACTGTACAGTTCTACGATCTTCTCCTTGAACTTCACATCCGACTTCGAAAGTTCTTGAAGTTGTTCTCTAGTCTGATGCTCCTTAATGGATGGAAGTTGTTCGTCATTCACAGAAATCAAATGTTTTACTGATGAATCATTCTTCGCCTGTAGAAGTCTAATTTCTCCCGGTGCCCATGAACTGTCTAATAATTCTCTACTCTGCGGTTTTCTATGATACAAATCTATCAGATTAGATTTACTAGAATTTTCTGAATAATGCGTAGCGTGAGAGTCTCGCTTTTTTATTTCATTCAATTCCTGTTCGCACTTGTTTTTCTTGGACCACTTGACGTACTCTTCCTCCCATATGTCTTTAATTTCCGATTTCTCTTCAGAATGAGAACCCATGTCCCAGCGGCTTTTTTTAACTCGTTTATTACCAGGCTTTGCAATTAATTTAGCCGTATCTTCTTTGATATTTTTTACTTCATCTGTTTTAGTCCATTCGTTCTCTATCGTGACAATATCGTTGCAAACTTCCATCTGTTCAGTATTTGTGCGAAAGTGAGACTCCTCTTCGATATCCCAATCGTCCGTTTTCTCTGTTCTACGCTTACTTTTTTGTTCCTGGAGCATCATCTCTTCTCTCTCACCTTCTTCCTGTTCTTCTTCCCATATCCTTATTGAACACAAACGTTCTTGCCTTTTTTTCATTTCTCTTACATTCTCTTTCTCCTTTTCTATTGCGATGTACGTGTCCGTTTTCTTATCATATCTAACTTCTTTTTCTACTTTCTTCAACAAACTGCTTTTTCGTTTACTCATAATCAGATCTGATATTGCTTCCAAACTATCCACCTCCCACTCGTCCGCCAGAAGCTGCTTTTGACACACTTCTTTTTCAAGCTGTGTAAGCGACGGCACGTTCAATGTGTCAAAATCTGTTTCTCCCCATCTTTGTTTCTTCTGCTTTCCTAATTTTTTCAAATACTTAGAGTCATTTTGCATTATTTGTTGAGTAATACGATCGCTCTCCCTTTCCCAATTTGCGAGAAACTCAGTGCTACTTTTGCTATCCTTCTCTTTCCTTTTCTTTCTTTTCACTTCAACCTCCTCATCTGATTTTGCTTTTCCTTCATGAATCCTTTCTTCATTGGCTTTAGATTCTCTATCCTTATCTTGCTCAACATTATCTCGACTGTGTTTCCTCTTCATTCGATATTTACTTTTTTCTAAACCATCCATCTTTTCTGATTCTCCAGTACGATCTTGACTCGAGGTATCACCATCATTTTGTTGCACCGTCATCACAGAATCTATTTCCCATTGTTCCATGAAACTTTCGTCAGATTTACTGTCTTTTCTCTCCTTTTTCTGCTTCAAGCATTCACTGTCAAGTACACTCGTATCAGCAACGATCTTTTTCGTAGATACGATTTGATCGGATCTTTTTCTGTCTTCACTTGCTACTTCCTCTTTAATCTTTCTTCCTGGAGTCACAGATTGTGATTTCGTTCCATCTGAGGATAAAGGAGGAGACTTTGATATTTTGCTTATATCTCCGTTATTAATAGATTTGGCCTCTATCGTCTTCTTTTTAGCCCTTTTTTTCTTTTTCGTAAGCTCATCTGAATCGCTACTGTTGGAATCGGTGCTCACTTTTCTCCTTCGCTTCTTCTTTATTCGCACAATGCGTTTCACCTTTTTTCTTTTCTTTCCGATCTTCTTTCTTTTTCGTTTCCTTTTCTTTCTTTGCTCCGAGCTGCTGGAGTCGCTACTACTGCTGCTGCTATCCGTGCTATCTGAATCGGAAGATGACGAATTGCTTAGTACTTTCCGTTTGCGTTTCCTCTTCTTCTTTTTCTTTTCCTTTTCCGAATCCGAGGTGGTACTACTAGATGAATCACTGCTGGATATTAATTTCTTTTGTTTCTTCTTCTTTTTCACTTCTCTAGATTCTGTATTTTCATCGCTCAATCGTTCAACCTTGATCCTAACATTCTCCCAGTCACTCGGTATCGATTTAGAATCCTCAGATTCATCGTCGTTTTCGTTTGAACCATTTTCAATTTGTATATTTTCATCGACTTGTATTTGACAGTCTGTTGACTGAGTAGACTCTTCACATTCTGTACTCTTTATCGATCCTTCCAGAATTTGTAGCTTATCTTTTTTATCAAATTTCTCTTTTGACGGTATTTCCATGTTTGTATTATCTTCAGCTAAATTAGATTCTATATTGAATTCATGATAACTACAGGGAGAAGCAGATTTAAGGTTCCTATTTGGAGAATATTCCTTAGTCACGTCGGTCGTGGTGCACACCATCTTCATAAATTGTTCGTATTCCGAGGCTAACTTTTCATTTCCGGCGGGCTGCAGCGAAGATGACGTCGAAACTTCGTCATTTGGCGTCAGATTTTTAATGGTCTTTTCACTAGATTTGTTTTCTTCTTTAGTACTCTCGGTATTATCAATTTTGTCCTCGTCTGTTACACTAGAAGTAGTGGAACCTATCTCTTCTTTTAAAACAAGAGACAAATTATTATTATCTCAAAGATTTTTTAATATTATACACATTATCATCATTGTCAAAAACAGAGTTGACTGGAAAGAAGTCCAGTAAATAGAACAAGCCACAGTAAATTATTATTTCTACTACTCGGATTTTATCTAACAAAATAAACTATCAGAAATTATAAAAACACTGTTATACTAAAATATTTTTATATTTTTATGCAAAAGAATATCTTTGCTTGTTATTTGGTAAATCATAAAAAATGATATAAGAAACAAAACAGAACCAATAGTAACAAAATCTTATAATAAAACATTTTTTAAATTTAAATTATAATGTGAAATACACTTTCAGAAAAGCTTCAGAGATATAAACGTTACTAAATTTCATATTAATTTTTAATTTAATAAAAAAAATAGAATAACAAAACATTAAAAATTTTTATGAATATTGATATAGTTTACGGTTATATTCAATAACTTTTGTAACAAAAACAGTAATTTGTTTGTCATGCCAATTCCTAATCTATCAAAGATTGTACTTTTGATAAAATTTAAATTGAAAAATACTTTCAATTGACTTAATTAGCAACATTCTTCTATTGTTTTCCCCATTTAACTGTTTTTAGTACAAAAAAAAATTTCAGTTATCAGTTTTTCCGGAAAATATTGTTTTTAGTAGAACTTTTACTAAAGTTTCGAAACGATCTTCGAAGATTTTAAATTTTCGAAATAAATCACTAATTCTAGATTTCACTATTAGCTAAATAAATTTTATTTAAAACATATGGAAATTTGCCAATCCTAAAAAATCACTTACGTTGACTCGTGAAAACTTGCAGTTTGTTTGCAGGATTTTCAACTTCTTTTGCTACACTGGCAGACAATGTTTCCTCATCCTCGCTATCCCATTTTGATTTGGGAAGTTGTACAGTAGTCACTTGCCACGTAGTATCTTTATGATGTTCAATTGCATTTATTTGTTGATACCAATTACGCTTCTGTTGCACTGTGTCTTCCGTATCAATCCTGTAAATTACAAAGATGTATATAGGTAAAAGAAAATTTCGGACGGGAAAGATATTGCAATGTACCGTGGTAGAGATGCCTCGCATATATCTCGTATCTTCTCGCGACGTTCAGGAGTAACGGCTTCTAAAAGTTGCGAAATGCCTAACAGAAGAGAAACGCGTGGATTTTCGCAATATGACAACTGAAGTCCCTTTGTTCGCTTCGTTAATCTGATCGACTCGGGTGGATACTTTTTGGATCCGTGAAGTCCCTCAGCTATTAGTGCTTGACGTTTCAGACGATGATTACTTAACATTAACATCTGTTCGAGATAGCGCGTATAATCTTGCTGCATTGGTCTGAAATATGCAAACACGCTCGATATATACATATATAGATATATAAGTAAAATTTAAAATTTCATTTTAAAAACTTGAGAATATACTGTACTTGATTTTTACAGATTTTTTCGAAATAACACGTCTTCTAAGATAAATGACATCATCGAGAGTTAAACCAAACTTTCGCACTTCCGCCCATGAGTTGCTCTTCAATAACACCTTTTCTTTCCATTTGTCCCTTTTATCTTTGTCTCTTTTATCTTTGCCTTCGGCTTCAGTTTCCGGCGTATCATTTCGTTTCTCTTTTGTATTTTCCTTCTTAGTCTTTGTTGTTTCAGTTTTTTCTCTCGTCTCATCTTGTTTTTCTTTTCCGTTTTCCTTTTTATCCTTCCCTTCTTCTTTCTTGTCGCGGCTTACATCTATCTTATTTTCTCGCTTATCTTTATGATTTTTCTTTTTCTTATCTTTCTTATGCTTTTCTCTATCCTGAGATGATTTCTGCGTAGAACGCTCTGTGCTTCCATTTCGATCTTTAACATCTTGATTCGAACTGTCTTTTTCAATTTTATCGCGATGTCGATGCCTTGTAAAATTGATTAGCTTCAATTATTAAATAAAAAAATATAATAGAGAAATTATATTACGTATAAAAAATAGGAAAATATATAAGACTAGAAGGCCTGTATTAGTTACAGCAATTCTTGCTGCCAAATAATAAGTTTTTAATTTTTACAATTTCCAACTCAAACTGCGCACTACAATTTTTCTGGGGAAGGAGAATATTATATGTTTCTTATAGCATTAATATTACTATTCCGGCTTTATGATTGATAAATATGTGGCGCCCAGTTTAAGTGAGAAATTGTAAAAATTAAAAATTATTATTTGCCACCAAGAACCGTTGTGACTGATACAGGCCTTCTAGTCTCGTGTTTTAATTTCGTCAGTCCGATAACGTATTATTGTTCAGGAAGATATATGTTATTCAAGATGTTACCTTTCCGAATATTTTCGATCACTTGACCTATTTTTACGATCGTCGTTCAGCCCCTCACGTTTATTCTTTTCTTTCGCACGTCTTGTATTTTCGAATAAACTAGATGTGTTCTTGCCAGTATGACTCTCGTCTTCCATACTTGCTACAAAAAAAAGGTTTATTATTCAACGTCTGATTTAGGCTATGATCTATTTAACAATATAAAAACTTCAAAGTAAGTATTCTTTAATTGGTCAATTAATTCGTATAATTTTTTATTTTGATTGATCAATCACACTCTTCAAAGTATTTGTAGTGTTAAATAAATTTTAATCTACACTCACCCGCAAAAAACGGGCTACCAAATTTTATCACAATTTTTTAATATTTTCAAGTAGCAATAACTCAACAAAAAAGTATCGAATTGAGATGAAACAAGGCTCAAATTAAAGCGTATACATTTCCCTTAATAGCCAAGAAAATCAAAATTTGATTACGAACAATTTTCACAAAATGACAAACATTTAAAACAAGCATTGAAAAAGAAAAAAAATTTTTTCTTTAATGTATTACGTTGTTCAGGGAAATCGGCTGCCTAGCACAAAAATGTTTAAGCTTTTAAGCTTATTAATTTCCAAACAAATCCATATTTTTAACAATTTTCTACAATAATTTTTAACAAAGTTATAGCGTTTTAAAAAAAGTATTACAAAACGGACAACTTTTTCTTGTAAATTCTGAAAGAAATTATTGTATAGGATACTTGATCAAAGATATCATTTCCCTTGATAGCTAATAGTCCAGGAGATAATGACACAAATTTTCAACTAACACCGACAAAGTTGATTTTCATTTATACATTTGTTTTCGTGTTACAAATGAATAAAATGACCATCAGCCCACGATCCCGCGGGACGGGGGACTTCCACAGTGTCTCAACAATGTAAAAAAAGAAGTGTTAATATTAACGAAAAGTTAATATCGAAAAAGCTGAAAATTCTTGTACTTACTATTGACAACATGAAATGTCGAAAGAATACCGTCAGCCGCTGCAATTGCGGAACGTCGTGCGTCAGTCACTCATATTAATATGTGAAAAAAATAGGGGTATAATAATTATGCAGTATAGGGGACTCAGTTCCAATCATGTTGACCTTGACACATGTTATAGAGGCAAGGATACTAAACAACTTTTTCTTATAAATTAATTAGCGCTCTCGTACAGTTTTCGAAATATACTTAGAGAAAAAAAAACAGTTTTTCTTAATTATTTCCAAAAATATTTATTTTACAAAAAGAAAGATCAAACAAACAATGAAGCTCGTGATAAGCTCTACAATAAAGATTATAGACATATTTTACCTAACTTCAATACTTTAGTCGTTATAATAAAAAAACTATTTGAAGACATTGTGGAAGCCCCCGTCCCGGGATCGTGGGCTGACGGTCATTTTATTCATTTGTAACACGAAAACAACTGTACAAATAAAAATCAGCTTTGTCGATATTGGTAAAAAACTTGTTTCATTACCTCCCAGACTATAAGAAAAACAAAATTTAATTACGAACAATTTTCACAAAATGGCGGACATTGAAGACGGACATTGAAAAGGAGGAAAAAAAATTGAAATTTGAAAAGAGAATTGAGATTTAAAATTCTTACTTTAATTTCCTTTTTGATCAAGTATTCCATGCAATAATTTGTTTCTGAGTTATATTGTTACGAGTAAAAGTTGTCCGTTTTGTAACATTTTTTTTAAAACGCTATAACTTTGTAAAAAAAATCATACGTTATGGAAAATTGTTAAAAATATGGATTTCTTTGAAAATTAACAAGCTTAAAAACTCATACATTTTTATGCTAGGCAGCCGTTTTTTCTGATCAATGCAATAATTTAAAAAAAATTTTTCCCCCTTCTTAATATCTGTCTTCAATGTCCGCCATTTTGTGAAAAATGTTTATAATTAAATTTTGATTTTCTTGACTATCAAGGGAAATGATCTTTGATCAAGTATCCTATACAATAATTTCTTTTCGAGTTATACCGAGTTTACAAGAAAAAGTTATCCGTTTTTTAACACTTTTTTTAAAACGCTATAACTTTGTCAAAAGTTATCATTAAAAATATAAATTTGTTTAGAAATTAATAAGCTTAAAAGCTCATACATTTTTGTGCTAGGCAGCCGAGTTCTCTGGGCAACGCAATAGATGCAAGAAAAAAAATTTTTTCCTTTTTTTCATGTCTGTCTTAAATGTCCGTCATTTTATAAAAATTGTTCATAACCAAATTTTGAGTTTCTTGGCTATCAAGGGAAATGTTTACGCTTTAATTTGAATCCTGTTTCATCTCAATCCGATACTTTTTCATCGAGTTATCGCTATTTAAAATTATTAAAAAATTGTAATAAAATTTGATGGCCCGTTTTTTTGCGGGTGAATGTATAATCGAGTAACTGTATAAAAATAATACCTGCTGCCATAGCTTCCGCAAGTAACATCTTACTTTTAGATTCCTCCCTTCGAATTTCCTCAATAGCCAGAATTTTCTCTTCTATAAAATTATAATTTTTATATAGTGAAAGTTAAAACACATTTATAAACTGATAAACAATTGTATATACATAATTCAAAAATAAATATATATTCTTAAGAAAAAAAAAACAAGAATTTAAATAGTGACTTTGTTGCCGAGATATTTTGTGGCAAAAAGAAAATTTTAATAATTTACAACCTTTTAAAATTTTAATAATTTACAGCCTTAAAATTTTAAGACTTTCCAACTCAAACAAATGGAAACAAGCTTTAGACATTGTTAATAAATAAGAAACAAAATTTTTAACAATAATTTGTTATTTAAATAATATTTTGTATGTAACAAAGATATTTTAATAAATTTTGATATAAAAAAAATTAAAATAACAAGTAACGTTGCTACATTTCCATTATTATATTCTAACCTTTTAACCACATTTTGATCTTTTTTGACCCAAACGTTTTCTCTCGTGATATAAGAGTATTATTAACAAAAAGTACAAGGTTTTTCTGCAATTTTTCTAAATATTTATAATATTTTGACACATTTTAATGAATAGAGTAATTATTGTAATATGCAAGAATGTAACAATACTTTAATACCATGAAAATTTCTCAAAAACGTTTGGGTCAAAAAAAGCCCAAACAATGTTAGGTTACAGAAAATTGTATAATTTATAAACGTTTCACACTCTTACATGAAATTAAAATAATTATAAAATTTTATTTTTTTTAATTCTGAAATGTTCTTTAAAATTCAGTCTATAGTTTTTCAAAATTTATATATTTTTAAAACAGATTTGTAAGACAGGTTAAAAATTCAAGCATTATTTGAGTGAACAATTAATATTCATTAATCAAATTTGGTAAATAGAAAAAACAAACGGAGCGTTTAAAACTTTATTTCATTTTTAGCCATGTACATACATATAAATAAATTTGATTTATATCACAGTAAATATAAAGTAAAAGTAAACATAAAATAAAAATAAATATATAAAATTATTATATATCATATATAATATAATAAAAACGTTTTTATATTTTGTTTACAATTAAATATTATTTAAAACTTCTTCCCTTAAGAAAAGTGAATGTCATTTTAGAAAGTTATTTAAAAAGTGGAAAATGTTTTTAAGGAAATATTACATTCATTTTTGCAAATATGTTTATATTTATAAATACTTTAAATAAACTATAAAACAAAAAACAATTTTTTAATATAAGATATAAGTATTGGATCAGTGCAAAAATTCGTGCCCAATTTGTAAATAAAAATCAAGCAGTTGTTATTGTTATAAAACCGCCTTTATTAATCAATAATGTATTCGCCACTGTTCTCGACAATCGTTTTCCAATGTTTAACTAATGCATGGATACGTTTGAAAAAATGGCGTGGTTTTGCGTTAACAAACGCGGTGATGTAATTTTTGACAGCCTCCACAGAATCGAAATTCTTGCCATTTAAATCATTTTGTAATGACCGAAACAAATGGTAATCGGAGGATGCGATATCCGGAGAATATGGTGGATGCAATAAGATTTCCCATTTGAATTGTTTCAATTTGTCCAGAGTCACTTTCGATGTGTGTGGTCTGGCGTTGTCATGGTGGAAAATGACGCCCTTAGAACATGTACTACTGGAAGGAGTATAGGTCTATAATTCCTGTATATTCAGGTTGATGCAGAGAAGATTGACAAGGATACAATGCGTAGAAGTTTGACAAGGATAAATATAAAATGCGCCTAGTCGGTAATACCCATGCTCCAACAAATGAAAGCGTAGATACGCGTGAGGACTGCGGGGTGATGAAAAACAGCAGTAACATCGGTTTGATTTGTCTTGAGTATGCGCATTATATATTCATCTTTGTCAATCTTCTCTGCGTTAACTTTTTAAGCCTATGCTTCTTCCAGTAGTATATGTTCTAAGATGACGCCTTTATGATTAACCAAGCTCAGGCATTTTTCTTTGATTGCTGCGTCTAATTTGGTTTGTTGGCAATACTTGATTAAATCAATCGTTTGACCAGCAGAAAGCAGCTCAAAATATATAACACCTTGGCAATCCTACCAAACGAACAGCAAGACCTTCTTTGGATGCAACTCAACTTTGGCGACTAAATTTGCCGTTTTATTTGCTTCCTTCCAAGTATCCTGCGTTTGACATTGGTATACAACATTCATTTTTCATCACTAGTTACCAAACAATCCAAAAAAAATCTCTAAGCGTCCGAGTAAAGAAACGGCTGCGGAAATGCAGTTCAACTTGTTCTTTTCAGACAACAAATGCAGTATCCAAGTGTCAAGCTTTAAAGTGAGTCTCATCTTCTTTAAACGCCGAAACACGTTGATCAATCAATTTTCAGGGCCTCAGTAATCTCTTCCGTCAAAATGCTTGCGTTGTTTGCTATTAATGCGCGCAGAACATCGTCATCAATATCGGAAGGACGCGGTTCGTCTTTGAAGTTAAAATCACAATAACAAAATTTTGCAAACCACTTATTCTTCGTTCGAAGGGCTGGTGCACGGTCCAAATAAACTTTCTGAATGTTTTTTGTCACAGCGCCAACAGTTATTCCTTTTCAAAACTCGTAAAGCATCACATATCAAAAATGCAACTTTTCTTGTCCATCTTCAATAATTTTTTCACGATTAAATTCAATCAAACCAAGCAATTTCTGATGCTCAAATGACATCTCTGACTATTATTTTTCCAATAATATATAATAGACATATATAAACAACAACAGAGTTGATATATTACTTCACTAGCTCTATCTGTACAAATCGAGTACAGACTTTTGCACTGATCCAATACTTCAAATTATCAAATTTATGCAAAATTTTATTGTAATTTTGAACTTATTCGGAAATAAATTAAATTTTGTTTTCTTACAAAACAATTAATCTCTGCATAGCAATAAAATTTCATATAAAACATATTTAATATCTAATGTGTTTAAGTAAAAAAATTTTGACTTATCATTATATCTTGAAATACATTTTCATCAGAACATATTTTTACTTCTTATTAAAATACCTTCATTCAAATAAAAAATCGTTGATAAATTTATTATATTACGTTCAAATGCAATATAGAACAATTTATAAATTTTTTTATAATTTTGAAAATAGGTATAATACCTTGAAAAGTAAAAAATCGCTTTCAAAGCCAAATGTACATTGTACAAAATAATTCCAAAACATATTCCATAATAATTATATATATATATATATATATATATATATATATATATATATATATATATATATATATAGAGTTGAGTTGTTACTTGCAACAAAGTTACAGTTAGTTTTTTTTTTTTCTAGTAACAGTAACTTAATTCATATTTAAGTTACATTTTTGTAACTAGTAACTAATTTAGCAATTACATTTATAATGCTTATTTTTTATATAATTTAAATTAATTCATTAACATGTGGTCTGTGTTCAGAAGAATAAAGTGATAAATTATCTTCAAAAGTAGTTATCATACAAACAAAGAGATATTGGCAACAAGTCTGTTTTATCTATGAACACAATAGTTTTCACATAATCTTTTTGTCAGGGCTGGAAAAAACCTGGGTTTTTCAAATTAAACCCAACCCATCCGGTTATAACCAGTTTTACCCAGTTTTGCCTGGTTAAATCCGTTTTTCATAAAATTCGTAGCTGTATTAAGTTATAACTTCTTTGTTTCACTTTATTTTGTATTAATTATATAACTTATAAAAGTTGATTAATTATAAACTAATATAAACGTACGATTTACATTTAAGATTACAATGTAATTTGCAATTAAAACGTTTTGTGATTCAAATATATGGTCTGGTGCCATGTTGAGACTTTATTTTGAAAATGTATATTATTTCATTTTTAAATGTATATTACACATACACAATACAAATAATTTACGTTTAAATTTAGAGTTTACTCCACGATATTTTATTTTCTTAATTTACTTCATTAATTGAACTTAGAAAAGTATTATTACTTTTATTATATAATTTTATTTATTAATATATTATATGTATATATGTATTAATATCTAGCACTATAATTTTAAAAGATATTAAATATAAATAATAAAACGCAACTTTTGTTTTCTTTTGTGATTTACAATCTAGATATTAATTTTATTTATGTTTTCCTAGGCTTTAAAAATGTATAGTAAAATAAAACCTCTGTGAGTTTTTCACTTGTAAAACCGGTTTTAACCGAGTGGGTTTAACTGGGTTGGGCAAAATTTTACCAGCCCTGCTTTTTGTTAATTACAAAAATATAAATTCTTTTTCACATTTAAAGCACAAATAATAACATAAAATAGAGTTAACAATTTCATATAAAAACAAAAAAACATTAAAAAATTAGTTATTTTATAAATGTCTGGCGTCGATTCTTAACATTATTTTTTACAAAAGTTATATACTTTGTATATATATATATATATATATATATATATAACAAGTATAATTCTTACTCAGAATAGCATGAAGAAATAATACTGTTTTTAAAAATAAATTAGGAGAGTTTAGACTTTAGTATAAAAAAAATTGAAAATTTATCTATACATATGTGTATGCATTATCAATGTAACAGTTTCAGTGTAACAGTTTGTAGTGATATTGGTATTTACTACTAAATTAATATCACACATACATATATTTAGATCAATTCAGTCAGTAAAATTGACATTGCCAACATTACCTTAAAATTGAGACTTTAAAACAAGCTTTGGATCATTGATTTATAATTTTACATAAAGTTTGAAGCAAAAATGTTTTTAGCTAAAAGTATTAATTCCGTAATTTTAATAATATATTCCGAGTATAAATATTAATTTATTATGAATTATTAATTTAATTAATATATTAAATACATTTTGATTTTAAATTCTTAAAATAACTATGATTCATTATACAGAGTGTCCCAGAATTGCGTATTTTCCCACTATGGGAAACATAGAGAAAATAAAAAAGATCAAAAAAGTCTTATACCATTTTGCGATATTCGTTATAATTATTGAGTTATAAAATAAAACGTCTAAGCCGGTGACGCCACGCCATCACTTTTAGCTTATAGACACGGTGTGCGGTGGAAAGGTAACGCAGCGTTGTCTGAATTTGCACGCGCGACGGTCTGAATTCCGTCGCACTGCGTGTACATACACTGCAAAAATCAAATGTGTTATTTATCACAGACTTACACTTTATCAAATATGTAAAGAGAAGCTTTAGCTAAAATAACACATTTGGTTTTTGTAGTGTATGTACATGTGGTGCGACGGAATTCAGACCGTCGCGCGTGCAAATTCAGACAACGCTGCGTCACCTTTCCACCGCACACCGTGTCTATAAGCTAAAAGTGATGGTGTGGCGTCACCGGCTTAGACGTTTTATTTTATAACTCAATAATTATAATAAATATCGCAAAATGATATAAGACTTTTTTGATCCTTTTCATCTCCTCTATGTTCCCCATAGCGAGAAAATACGCAGTTCTGAAACACCCTGTATATAAAATAATGCAGCATATAATCGAGTATTAAATAAAATAAGTAAAATAATTTAATAATGTTAGTATAAGTATAAGATTCTTATATAAGTATAAGATTCTTGTATTTAAAATAACAATACAAAACTGCAAAATGTTACGAACGACTCGTTACTTTCTGAGTAATTATAATTGTAACATTTTACTTTTTAAAATCAGTAACTTGTAATAGTAAAGTTATTTTAAAAAAATAACTGCAATTAGTTACTTTTACAAAGTAACTTTCCCAATCCTGTATAGTTTGTAATGTTACCTGTCTTTTTTCTTGATTTGTTTACACTTGTATCATCCTGAATAGTTTTATCCTTTGTCTTTAAAGCTCCACTGGAATGCTGAGACAGGTTTGGCTTAACCTGGGATTTAGGTAATGCTTTGAATTTGGCGAATGCCATCAACCGTTTTTTGGCTTGGACCTTTCCAAGCACTGGCTTCACTGTCTTTGGACTCTCTAATCTCGATGTGTCGCCATCGCTTATCTGACCCTTAGTGCTATCTGGCGTTTCTGGCATTTGTATGTCTAATAGGGAAACTGAGATGTCCGGAGTCGGCTCCTCCGGAATGTAAGTATCTTTTGATTGGGAAGAAGTATCCGTGCCATCTTTCTCTAATAATATTACACAGAGTAATCATTTAATGAAAAGTTAAATTCAATAAACTATAATAATAAAAAAAAGAATATTTCCCACCTGAAAAAGATGGTACTCTTTCTTCCTCTGCCATTGCTTGAGCTTTGACATATATCAAAATTTTAGTTACCTGAAAGTTACATTATTCATACAAATTCAAGAGCCTAGCACAACAAAAAATTATTAGCAATGCTTTATACAAAAAATTACATCCAACAGCAAAATTGTATACTATTTTAAAATGTAACTTTCTAGCCATTAGCTTCAATTTAATTTAATAAAAACAAAAATTAATTTATTCAACTCTGTCTCTAAGTCATCTTTAATACATATTTTGATGTGGACTTGACAAGAATAAAGGCAGACTACATATGTCAAACATAAAAAAATGTTGCCAAAAAAATAATTATTTAATTTACTTTTTTTTACATAATTAACAGCAATTATATTTAATAAAAAATATTTTCTTCACAATTGTTTAAAAATATACTCATCATCAATTTAATAAAAATATATTTAAAGCCGTTAATTTATTAATCTGTCTTTTCTTCGATATTATATTTTTTAAAAGATTAATATCTTTTTAAAAGATTAATATCTTTTGAAAAATATAATATCGAAGAAAAGACAGATTAATAAACAAATTAATTTTTAAAATACAGATATGTTTTTGGACCGATAATATAACAACACAATGATAATAAGAAAGCCTTTTTCGGTCGTAGTTGGGTCTTAATGCCTATGTTTATTTGTGTGATTTTATATACTTCTTCGAATTCCACCAGAATGTGCGCTGAATTTTTTTTCCAGTCATAACACAGCATGTCAAATAAGAATTAGTAATATCACAATTTTTATTAAATTAATTAATATAATAATTAATGCTGATTTGCATCTATATACCCATTCCCCCCTGAAAAAACTATAACGAAATTTATTGTGAAAAATAACACCCCACCCAGGGTTCAAACCTGGCACCTCTGGAATCTCTGGTTTCAGCGTCTTACCACCTCGACCACTGGGGCACAGTGATATTTCTCACAATATTTATATATGAGTGACAACGCATTTGAGGTGCTTGATTTAAAAGAGAGATATATTTTTGGACCAATAATGTAAAAACACAATAATAATAAGAAAGCCTTCTTCGATCGTAGCTGGGTCTTAATGCCTATGTTTATTTATTAAAACAAAAATAATTTTTGTTTTAATAGTTTTGATTGAAATATTAAATTATTGTAATTCAAAACATATTTTGAATAAATTTAATAATTATGAGAAACTTATAATAGATTTGTGTATATAAACTTATAAAATATTTAAAATAAGTCTCCAATGCTGATCTTCTAAAGTGGCATTCCTTGAAAACATTGTATTAATACTAATAAAAACATGATCTTTGTTTCTATAATTAAAGAAATAAACACTGATAGTATATTCAAGATTTCTTTCTATATAAAACCTGCTACAAATGCATTTTTGAAAAGGGAGAATAAATTTTGCATAATTTTCTTTCACATTGCATAATATGAACAATAGTAAATATATTGTTGATAATCTTAGATCATTTATATATGTTTATAGCTACCTAAAACCATTTTGTTTATATTTTTCTATTTCATACTTTCTTCATAGTACAGTTTGGAACATAAAATTGCTGTGCACTAGTGTAAAGATGCACTAGCATACCTCTCTATAAGACTAAACAATAATTACAAAACCTTTAATTTTAAAATATTAATACATGTTTTATATTTTTTTCATTTTTCTTTAATATCTTAAAATAAGATAAGTAGTATTAGAAAGACATGAATACACTAAGGCCAAAAAATGTAAAAAGTAAGGTTTAATTCTAATCTTTCAATTTTATAAATTTTATACTTTAATACCTACAAATATATTTTACTAATTAGGTTATCAATTTATTTAACAGTTAACTCCTTTCCTGTGAGGTCATATCTGAATTTTACTGTTACCTATTGTGTCAGTTTTAGAGCCCAATCTCTCAGATGCTTTTCTTGGTTATGTTGTGAAAACATAATTATAACAGGAGAAAGTGTTATAAAAGCTGTTATGTGACAGAAGATACTTCCTTAATTTAATTTTCATTTTTTGTTCCTTTTCGTGCTTTTAAAGTTTTATTTCTACTTTTTAAGAAATATTACTTAAAAACGAAGTAGTATGCCAGTATTGATAACTTTCTTCTGTTTACTTAATTCAAAAATATATTTTCTGTGTGTACACAGAAATTTATTTTTAACAAATATTACTTGTTTCAAGCAAAGATGAGAATGTGTTTTAAGATTATCAAAACAAAAACTATCTTTGTAACTGTTATTTAAAAGAAGAAAACCAAAAATTAAATAATTGCTTTTCTTAATACAGAATATTTTTTGGTATACTCATTGGAGACTAAATAAATTGAAGACTGGAATTCTACCAATTAGCTTTTATTAATTGTTATATGACTAATTGAATTCTGATTTCTATTTAACCATACTCAATGTCTAATGTGCAGTCTGATAGATTTATGTCCATTTTCACCAATATAGATTAACTTTGATCTCAATTTAATTTATTCTTTATTTCTGATTCTAAAAATTAAAAAAGAAAATTTCATTAAGATCAAGATTAATTTACATTAGTGAAAGTGGATATTAAAGAAAAGATAAACAATGTCAAATAGATATTATAAAAACTTAAGAACTGTATAAATATAGGTTGTAGATTGGTTTGCAGATTCTAATTTATGTAGTGTACAAAATCATTCATTATTATACGATTTAAATGCCTGCCACAATAAGCAACAAAAAATATCAACTGTTTATTTGCATTTACCTTGATTATGAAAAACAAGTAAATACAAAGAAATTATAAATATTAGAGAAATTAAATATTCATAATATTGAATAATCGATATAAATCTATTTATGTGTACTATATAAGCGGGCAAGTGTAAATAAATTATATGAAAAAATGTTGGTAGTAACGAGAGGATGCATGCAATTTCTTAGGCTAGCCCTTGATTGATAAGAATGTTTACCGTGACTCGTAATCTAAATTGATGCACATGATATTAGCTGACGATAACGACATCAATACACCTTGCGAATTGAAATAATACGGACGCACCGTCGTCGCGTAAATGTATCACGTTCGTTCAATTCCTATTTACATCGGAGTCAAACGAAACTAGTGCGCAAAGAACGGCAGACATATTATCCAAATTGCAAGCCGCCAACAGCGCCAATGCTAGAGTTTTATAGCGTTTTCGACTACAGTGAGTTTTAACCAGGGCTGCGTTCAGATTCCCCACCAGGGTGCATCCAGACATCATTCTATCCTTGTTTAACATTTGGTAAACAACAAAGATAAAACAATATCACGGTGCACTCGAGTGAGGAATCTGGGAGTCGATCATGAAACTTTTTCCCTAAGGCGAAAACGTGAAAAGTGAAAAATTTCTCCATTAACTTCAATGGTAAAGATTTTCACTTTTCACGTTTCCGGCCAAAGGAAAAAGTTTCATGATCGACTCCCTGAACACAGCACAGGCGGTGGGGGGGGGGAGGGATCGCGCGAAAAATAGGTTTGTTCGAGTTGCGTGAAATCCCCAAAAATTTTTGCACTCGAGATGAGATAAATATATATTCGATCATAAGAAAGAGAAAGATGACAAAGAAATTAATTCAAAAAGGGCAGCAACACAAACAGGCCTAATATCGCATACAAAAATACTAGGGAACTCTATAATATATGTAACGTATACTATAATATTTTCGTATATTTTCGTATGCGATATTCCGTTTGTTTTCTGTTCCTGAACTTCCTGAATTAGTGTGCACTTAAAATATAATAGATATATATTTAAAAGTAAGTGAAAGCAACGTGCTAATGCAGTCTAAAGAGCCTCGCACATGAAATGCATAACATGACATAAACACAACATAAGACCGATGGACCAATGAGCATCCAGCATAAAGTCGCCATATTGATTTACATAAGATTCTCATTGGTCCAGAGGCCGTATGCTACGCTTATGCTCTGTTATGCATTTCATGTGCGAGGCCCTTTAAGGTTGGTTTATGCAGGCCACAACCGCTAACTTATGCCGGAATCTGTAAGAAATTGGCCAATCATAGTTGATTATTCTTCTATAAGTCGACTATGGTTGTCAATGGCTGCGTTCAGCAGAATTCAGCAGCTGCTCAACGGTTTACTGCTGAGTTGCAACGTGTTGAGTGTTCTGCTGAACGCTCTAAAAATGTAAGCTAACGCATACGTAAACAATACGCTAAGTAGCTTAACCTTTACGAAATACGGCGTACAATAAAATATCAGAATTAGGTAAGATAAAATATTCTTTTAACTAAATCAAGTTAAAATTAATAGATTAAAAATTAATTTAGTTACGTTACATGAACAAATAACTTATAGTTAAAAGTTACATTAAAATTAAATTATGTTGAATTAAATGTTAATTTTGAAAAACTTTAAAAATAAAAAGAAAAGTTAAGGTTAATTAAAAGTTAATTTTAAATTAAAAGTTAATTTTTAAAAGTATTTTTTAAAATACGTAGTTTCCACTACGTTGTAAATAATATTGTTGTAAATAATAAGTATATTGTGCTTCGAACAGTAATGATGCACTGGACGCTGCCATTTTTCTAATCACGTTTTGCTTATAACTCAGCGTACTTTTAGTTCGCTGAAAATCATGGCGACCGCTGACTAAACATGTTGAAAGGTTGGGTGCGTTTAGGACCGTTCAGTAGATAATCATAAAACGGTTGCAAAACTGTTGGGTTCTGCTGAACGCAGCCAATTTCTTACAGATTCCAGCATAAGTTAGCGGTTACGGCTTGCATAAACCAACCTTAAGGACCTCGCACATGAAATGCTTAACAAAGCATAAGCGTAGCATAAGGCCTCTGGACCAATGGGAATCTTATGTAAATCAATATCGAGACTTTATGTTGGATGCTCATTGGTCCATCGGTCTTATGTTATGCATTTCATGTGCGAGGCCCTTTAATGCAGAGACAGAAAACAAACCAATAGTCACGACTAAAGGGCCTCGCACATGAAATGCATAACAAAAATATGCACAACATAAGACCGATGGGCCAATGAGCATCTAACATAAAGTCGCCATATTGATTTACATAGCATTTTCATTGGTCCGTCGCTCTTATGTTCTGCTTATGTTACGTTATGCATTTCATGTGCGAGGCCCTTAAAAGGCACATAAAATGCATAACATAACATAAACATAACATAAGACCAATAGACCAATGAAAATGTTATGTAAATCAATATGGCGACTTTATGCTGGATGCTCATTGGCCCATCGGTCTAATGTTGTGCTTGTGTTACGTTATGCATTTCATGTGCGAGGCCCTTTAAGCCTGTTCTACAATAGCATAAACACAAGACCGTAAGGTTGTAAGGCATGGTTTTAAGAGCTCGTAAGCAAATGAAAAATTTTCATTTCTTACGTTACGACCTTACGGTCTTGTGTTTACTGCTATTGTAGAACAGGCTTTATGCATTTTATGTGCGAGGCCCTTCATTGGCCCATCAGTCTTATGTTGTGCATATGTTATGTTATGCATTTCATGTGCGAGGCCCTTTAGTGTGATAATTATAAAGTTAGGTTAGGTTAGCTACTTGAACTTAAGATTCGTATGTACTTGACCGAAGCAAATTTCCGGATGAAGAAATGATTATTTTAAATCGTTTGTATTTCGTTTGAAGAGTTATGAAGTGCATTTGAAAAGGTTTGTGAGTCCTTTAATTAATTGTAATTAATTTTTTATTTTTACACCGTGTATTTGGCCGAAAAAATTAACCGGAGCTAAATTAAACAAAAATCTTGTATGGATTCGTTTGTATTTCGTTTGAAGACTTTTGAAGTGTCGTCAGAAACGTTTGTGAGTTATCCAGATAATTTTAATAAAATATTTTAAAGTCATGTAATTGACCGAAATATAGATTCCAGGCGCTACTGGTCCTGAAGTACCAGAAGGCGCGTTCGGTGTAATCTCTAGTATTTCGATACTCCTGGTTCTTTCTTGACAGTAAGGATAAACAATGTGCAGTAAGTCACATGGGGTCGCTGGCAGTGTTCTCAGATTGAGGGACTTCTGACGCATGCGCAGTAGCACTGGTCATCACAGATAGGACTTCACTCATGCATATGCATTAATGACAGACTCGTGCTCGGCTACACTGCTGGGCGCAATTTGGGGCCCATATATTTAATATTATATATTAATATTAATTTAATATTATATAATTATAATAGAATTTCTATTTACATATTATTATATTCTTAGCCCCATAAGTCCTATATTGCATATATAATAAACAGGTATTGTAAAAAATGTAAATTTAAAGAATAATAATAAAATAATAATTTAAAATATCAAAAATAAATATTTATTCCTTGTTAATGTGATGTTTGGCAAATTGACCTAACATTTTTGAAAAAATTAAAATATCATTGAGAGTACATTTAGAGATGCTGAGTGATATTAAATTGATTGTCAAGACACCCGCTCTGGAAAGTCGGGAGATCCCAAGTCAATATGTTACTTAAATAATTATTATAATAACATTTATATTTCTTTGTTTACAATAATATAATACATTTATAATTATATAATTTTGTATTTGTTCGGATACTGGTAAGGTTTTCTGCAGTTTTCCTTGCCCTTGCAACAAATGTTGTTATTTGTAATAAGTCGGCTGCAGACGCAAAAAATTAATAAAGTTTATCATTACTTACCATAACTATATTTTTTAATCGATAAAGTCCTTTACATATAAATCCTTTATTTTTCCTATTCTCTTCTTGAGACGGGCTCCCCGATACCTATTATTTGTAAAGCTATGCGCGCTACTGCTAGGTAAAGCACATGTGCCCTACTGCGCATGCGTCAGAAATCCCTCAATCTGAGAACACTGGTCGCTGGTTGGCCGTGTACCAGTAAGCGTGTTTGTAATAGAGTGAAAAAGCGCGGTCAGGATTGCTGATGCAATCCTTTTTATTTCTTGTGCAAGCATATTCTGTATTCCTATTTAAGTCTTTTTGTTTCCCATATAACTATTGAAAGCAAGACAAAAATACCTTGGTTACTATGGTCAAATCGTCCCCGCCACGTTGTTACACTGGGGACGGGTACCATTAACGTTGAGAAGAAGAAGAAGTAAGTCACATATTTCCAAAATATCTGGGAGGGCTATTACGGTTTCTGAAACGAGGTGAAAATTACAAAAGTGAGCAAATTCATTAGTTGTTGATCAATAAAGTTATAGATATTCTAGTAAATTTGTTCACTTTTGTAATTTTCATCTCGTTTTAAGAACCGTGATAGCCCCCCTGAGAAGGTGCAATTGGTGTTGCAAAAGCGAATTGGTATTTAATCAACGAGATTCAGAGACGGAAGCACAAGCCCAGGATGATCCTTCCCGAGAAAGCAGTCTCCGTACTTCGTCTGGAACCAAGATTCATAACTCCAGCGATTAGAACCTGTTCGGATGCACTCAAATGCAAAGTACAATAGAATTAATTTTTTCAGAAAGATGAAAATGTATTTAATATTTACACATAAAATAACATTGGATCCAAGATCCTTGACGATAGTTGATGCATCTTTATTTATTTTTGCAAGTAATTTTTTTGGATGCTGTATTGATTTTATGTTCAACGCACTATATTTTATTGCAGGTTTGTCGTGCCATGAGATATTTTCCTCCTGAACAATGCAGTATGGTCAATGTTAAAGTGATCGGGTGTTTACTGTTTGTATGTGATGGCGACACACTATAGTTATACCGGTGATTCAAGAACAGATTGGAATATTCCATCTGCGACTTGCTCTCTTTGGGGAAAGGATATTTCTTGATGCATTCGACTTTATTTGATAATCTAACGAGTTTGTATGAAAATGTCTTAGAAGTATGGGAGAACATACAGAGGAATGCCATTGAAATGCATGGTAATTTGTTATTTACATATTTTAATTACTGTTTAACAAGTAGTACACAGATAATTTCCACATTATTGAATCTTGCACTTAGCTAGACTGGTTTTTTTTAAGCTCAAGATAAAATTATACTGAGTCCTGCGGATAGTTGGTTACATTTGTAGACTCGACGCAATTAGAAACATATCTAAACCACGGTAGGACAAAGGATAAAAAATTTGATCAAGATCTTATGATTCTGCAATAAAGAATGCGATGTTTTCCTCCAAAAATGCACTCCATCAACGTTGCCAAACCAGCTTGATGGAGTGCTTCTCTTAGGGTATGATTTCTGGAGTAGAATATCTGTCAGAAGGGAATAGAGTCAATTATGATAAATATACTAATCATGATTTATTCTAACCATGTTTTAATCTGAAACTGTACATAATAAAATTCCCATTATGCAAAATACCTTGTGCCATACAAAAAAACCTATTTGTAATACAGGTAAAATTATATTGTTACTGCAAAGAGCTATTGTTACAATTGTATAATCAATAAATCTTCCATTTAATTAAAAAAATTGACTTCTAGTTAATTTTAGCCGACTGTTTCGTACATTTACCCCGAGAATTTTAAGGTCGCTATTTAAAATCAGGCGTTGAAGCCAATCCGTTGCTATATCGTTCGACGTCTTACAAAGTTAACGGCATTACATAGTAAATAATTAGTTAATTCACGTTGAAATACATTAAGCATTTGCCATTTCAAAAAAGAAGAAAAGACAACGGATTGTAGCCTCGTTACTATTCAAATTATTATACATTTATTACTTATAATATGTACTTAATGTTATCGATCAAAGCACTTATCACGCAGTTAGAACCATTGATACATATTGCACAATTGTACTTTTCATTACTCGGCTGTATCACTGTTCTTCATACAAATATATATATATATATATATATATATATATATATATATATATATAGATATTAACAAATAAGATGTTATTATCGCGGCCATAGACATAAGTTAAGAATCCTGCTATTTATATATGTATTATTTTCTCACTTTTGTAACTATCTCTCCTAAGTATCAGACTCTCTTACGTATCAATAAGCTTTGTACATTTCTATTAGAATAATGAGAGATACGGACGTTTGTTGTAGTGTAAAGATTATCCAAATTATTACACATTTATTACTTAAAATATGTACTTAATGTTATCGTTCAAAGTACTTCTATCACGCAGTTAGAACCATTGATACATATTGCACAATTGTACTTTTCATTATTCGGCTGTATCACTGTTCTTCATACAAATATATATATATATATATATATATACATACGAGCGCGTGAGAACAATGTTTACAATTACGGAAAAGTGTGATATGCTCGAGATGGTATTTAAGTATGCGTAATGAAAATGAAGCACGATTACTTTATCAACAAAAATATCCAGAACGAAGAATACCAAATAATCGTACATTTCGACGAATTGAAGATCAATTGCGTCAAACAGGATCGCTAACAAGACAACGACGTACAATCAAAACAGATGAAGAAAAAGAGACAAGTGTGCTATTAAGTTTTATTGAAAACAGACGTACATCCATAAGAACAGTAGCACGTAATTTAGAATCATCGAAAAGTTACGTACACGCTGTACTTAAAAAATTCAAATTCAAACCGTTTCGTGATAATTTAGTACAAGCTTTACATGAAGGAGATGCAGATCGCCGATTAATGTTCTGCCACTGGCTTCGAGTTAATTATCGCACTGACTTTGGTTTTCTTAATAAAATATTATGGTCTAATAAATCTTGTTTTTCCAATTGTGGTATGGAAAATCGACATAACGTGCATACTTGGTCCGATGTGAACCCACATGCGAAAAGAGATAAAGGTTTCCAACGCAGATTTTCGGTGAACGTATTGTGCGGAATCATCGGAACAAAAATTATTGGACCTTTCTTTTTCCATGGTCATCTTAATGGTGACAAATACTTGGAATTCTTGCAAACAACTTTCTCAGATTATTTACGCGATCTTCCATTATCAGTTTTCCGAAATATTATTTTTCAACAAGATGGTGCTCCAGCACACAATACACGTGCTGTAATTAACTTTTTAAATAATAGATTTCCTAATTGTTGGATGGGTACTAATGGTCCTGTACGATGGCTACCGAGATCTCCGGACTTGACACCTGGCGATTTTTTCCTTTGGGGGTATATTAAGGATATTGTTTATGTAACTATTCCTGAAAATGAAGAAGATTTACGACATAAAATCACTAGAGCTGTTGAAAGTATTACAACAGAAATGCTGCAGTTAACAATAAGAAACATTATAAAACGCGTTGAATGCTGTATCGATCATGATGGTAACAATTTCGAACCATTTCTTAATTAATTTGTTAATAAATATTTCATGAAAAAACAATATTTACTTTCTCAACCTATTTGATATTCCAAATTTGTTCAACAATACTCGATCCAAATTATTACTTTAATACTTTGCATGCCGATTATCTCGTAAACGATGCGTCGTAGCAATTTTTTTCCTAATATAATTTTGATTGAAAATTACCTCTACTATGTAAATATGCAAAAAAAATTATAGGTACCCATTTAAAAAACCTACATTGACCATCATAACTCAAAAAGGTGACGAGTAAAAAAAATTTCTTTACGTGCATTTTGTAGCCGACTAAAAACCATGTAAATTTTCCTTATTAAACTTTCTTCTAACTTCAACCAGTTACGAGATATTTGCTCGGACATTTATGGACGGACACCCTGTATACATACATATATATATATATATATATATATATATATATATATATATATATATATTTGTATGAAGAACAGTGATACAGCCGAATAATGAAAAGTACAATTGTGCAATATGTATCAATGGTTCTAACTGCGTGATAGAAGTACTTTGAACGATAACATTAAGTACATATTTTAAGTAATAAATGTGTAATAATTTGGATAATCTTTACACTACAACAAACGTCCGTATCTCTCATTATTCTAATAGAAATGTACAAAGCTTATTGATACGTAAGAGAGTCTGATACTTAGGAGAGATAGTTACAAAAGTGAGAAAATAATACATATATAAATAGCAGGATTCTTAACTTATGTCTATGGCCGCGATAATAACATCTTATTTGTTAATATCTATATATATATATATATATATATATATATATATATATATATATATTTGTATGAAGAACAGTGATACAGCCGAGTAATGAAAAGTACAATTGTGCAATATGTATCAATGGTTCTAACTGCGTGATAAGTGCTTTGATCGATAACATTAAGTACATATTATAAGTAATAAATGTATAATAATTTGAATAGTAACGAGGCTACAATCCGTTGTCTTTTCTTCTTTTTTGAAATGGCAAATGCTTAATGTATTTCAACGTGAATTAACTAATTATTTACTATGTAATGCCGTTAACTTTGTAAGACGTCGAACGATATAGCAACGGATTGGCTTCAACGCCTGATTTTAAATAGCGACCTTAAAATTCTCGGGGTAAATGTACGAAACAGTCGGCTAAAATTAACTAGAAGTCAATTTTTTTAATTAAATGGAAGATTTATTGATTATACAATTGTAACAATAGCTCTTTGCAGTAACAATATAATTTTACCTGTATTACAAATAGGTTTTTTTGTATGGCACAAGGTATTTTGCATAATGGGAATTTTATTATGTACAGTTTCAGATTAAAACATGGTTAGAATAAATCATGATTAGTATATTTATCATAATTGACTCTATTCCCTTCTGACAGATATTCTACTCCAGAAATCATACCCTAAGAAAAGCACTCCATCAATCTGGTTTGGCAACGTTGATGGAGTGCATTTTTGGAGGAAAACATCGCATTCTTTATTGCAGAATCATAAGATCTTGATCAAATTTTTTATCCTTTGTCCTACCGTGGTTTAGATATGTTTCTAATTGCGTCGAGTCTACAAATGTAACCAACTATCCGCAGGACTCAGTATAATTTTATCTTGAGCTTAAAAAAAACCAGTCTAGCTAAGTGCAAGATTCAATAATGTGGAAATTATCTGTGTACTACTTGTTAAACAGTAATTAAAATATGTAAATAACAAATTACCATGCATTTCAATGGCATTCCTCTGTATGTTCTCCCATACTTCTAAGACATTTTCATACAAACTCGTTAGATTATCAAATAAAGTCGAATGCATCAAGAAATATCCTTTCCCCAAAGAGAGCAAGTCGCAGATGGAATATTCCAATCTGTTCTTGAATCACCGGTATAACTATAGTGTGTCGCCATCACATACAAACAGTAAACACCCGATCACTTTAACATTGACCATACTGCATTGTTCAGGAGGAAAATATCTCATGGCACGACAAACCTGCAATAAAATATAGTGCGTTGAACATAAAATCAATACAGCATCCAAAAAAATTACTTGCAAAAATAAATAAAGATGCATCAACTATCGTCAAGGATCATGGATCCAATGTTATTTTATGTGTAAATATTAAATACATTTTCATCTTTCTGAAAAAATTAATTCTATTGTACTTTGCATTTGAGTGCATCCGAACAGGTTCTAATCGCTGGAGTTATGAATCTTGGTTCCAGACGAAGTACGGAGACTGCTTTCTCGGGAAGGATCATCCTGGGCTTGTGCTTCCGTCTCTGAATCTCGTTGATTAAATACCAATTCGCTTTTGCAACACCAATTGCACCTTCTCAGGGGGGCTATCACGGTTCTTAAAACGAGATGAAAATTACAAAAGTGAACAAATTTACTAGAATATCTATAACTTTATTGATCAACAACTAATGAATTTGCTCACTTTTGTAATTTTCACCTCGTTTCAGAAACCGTAATAGCCCTCCCAGATATTTTGGAAATATGTGACTTACTTCTTCTTCTTCTCAACGTTAATGGTACCCGTCCCCAGTGTAACAACGTGGCGGGGACGATTTGACCATAGTAACCAAGGTATTTTTGTCTTGCTTTCAATAGTTATATGGGAAACAAAAAGACTTAAATAGGAATACAGAATATGCTTGCACAAGAAATAAAAAGGATTGCATCAGCAATCCTGACCGCGCTTTTTCACTCTATTACAAACACGCTTACTGGTACACGGCCAACCAGCGACCAGTGTTCTCAGATTGAGGGATTTCTGACGCATGCGCAGTAGGGCACATGTGCTTTACCTAGCAGTAGCGCGCATAGCTTTACAAATAATAGGTATCGGGGAGCCCGTCTCAAGAAGAGAATAGGAAAAATAAAGGATTTATATGTAAAGGACTTTATCGATTAAAAAATATAGTTATGGTAAGTAATGATAAACTTTATTAATTTTTTGCGTCTGCAGCCGACTTATTACAAATAACAACATTTGTTGCAAGGGCAAGGAAAACTGCAGAAAACCTTACCAGTATCCGAACAAATACAAAATTATATAATTATAAATGTATTATATTATTGTAAACAAAGAAATATAAATGTTATTATAATAATTATTTAAGTAACATATTGACTTGGGATCTCCCGACTTTCCAGAGCGGGTGTCTTGACAATCAATTTAATATCACTCAGCATCTCTAAATGTACTCTCAATGATATTTTAATTTTTTCAAAAATGTTAGGTCAATTTGCCAAACATCACATTAACAAGGAATAAATATTTATTTTTGATATTTTAAATTATTATTTTATTATTATTCTTTAAATTTACATTTTTTACAATACCTGTTTATTATATATGCAATATAGGACTTATGGGGCTAAGAATATAATAATATGTAAATAGAAATTCTATTATAATTATATAATATTAAATTAATATTAATATATAATATTAAATATATGGGCCCCAAATTGCGCCCAGCAGTGTAGCCGAGCACGAGTCTGTTATTAATGCATATGCATGAGTGAAGTCCTATCTGTGATGACCAGTGCTACTGCGCATGCGTCAGAAGTCCCTCAATCTGAGAACACTGCCAGCGACCCCATGTGACTTACTGCACATTGTTTATCCTTACTGTCAAGAAAGAACCAGGAGTATCGAAATACTAGAGATTACACCGAACGCGCCTTCTGGTACTTCAGGACCAGTAGCGCCTGGAATCTATATTTCGGTCAATTACATCAAGGTCCGTGGATTGGCGTTGGAGGGGAAGGAAGGTCGTTGCATCCACTTCAACGATGTGGAACGAAAATGGCGGCGGCCATACTTTTACTGCACACTCGCTCACTCACACAACTAATAGCTGTAGTACCTTACTATCTACGTACATACACTAACACTAACTCGCTGTCTCGAAAATGGCGGCTATGCAACGACCTTCCTTCCCCTCCAACGCCAATCCTCGGACCTTGAATTACATGACTTTAAAATATTTTATTAAAATTATCTGGATAACTCACAAACGTTTCTGACGACACTTCAAAAGTCTTCAAACGAAATACAAACGAATCCATACAAGATTTTTGTTTAATTTAGCTCCGGTTAATTTTTTCGGCCAAATACACGGTGTAAAAATAAAAAATTAATTACAATTAATTGAAGGACTCACAAACCTTTTCAAATGCACTCATAACTCTTCAAACGAAATACAAACGATTTAAAATAGTCATTTCTTCATCCGGAACTTTGCTTCGGTCAAGTACATACGAATGAACTTAAGCCCGATCAGACTACGCATTGAAGATTGAGATTGAAGATTAAAGATTGAAATTTGACCAATCAAAACAAGGAAATTTTAATTCCTTTTGTTTTGATTGGCCAAAGCTCAATCTTTAATCTTCAATCTTCAATTTTCAATGCGTAGTCTGATACGGGCTTTACGCCTATTGCACAATAAAAAGCACAGGCAATAAGAACAGGAAATAGCAATAGCTAATAGATTTTGCAACTTCTGATTGATTCGCAGATATTTTTTGCGGTTTCTGATTGGTTGAAATCTATTGCTTGTTGATATTCTCTGTTTCTATTGCCTGTGCTTTTCATTGTGTAATAGGCTTTATTCGTCGTAAGGGCCTCGCACATGAAATGCATAACAGAGCATAAGCGTATCATAAGGCCTCTGGACCAATGGGAATCTTATGTAAATTAATATGGCGTCTTTATGTTGGATGCTCATTGGTGCAACGGTCTTATGTTGTGCTTATGTTATGTTATGTATTTCATGTGCGAGGCTCTTTATTCATCAACGTTAATTCATTCTTTAAAAGTAAAAATGGTAAAATGCATAGTAGCAGAATGTTTCATCACGACAAATTCTTTAGACAAATATGAAAATAAATTTCAGAAAGTATTGGAACAAAATATAAAAATTAGTTTCCAGAGGTAAAAAATTATATTAATCTTATTAATATGTAATATTTTATTTTTATTAATATAAAAAAATATTTTTTTGTTGATACAATTGATGTGTTTGTTGATACTTATTTAAAGCAAAAAAGAAAAAATTATTTTAAATTATTATTTTTTATTTTATCATAGTTTATTTTTTAGTTTGTTTTTATATGCAAAATATTATTTAATATGTTTGTTATACTAGTTTATTACATTGCTAAATGTATTATATGTTATTAAATAATTAAAGAAAAATTTAATGTAAAAGATTAACAAAATTGTAAACTTTATTATTCTGTACTGTTTATGGCTGCGGTCCACTTGACGCTACAAATGCTTCGAAGCGTCTGATTAACCAATCGGAACAATGAATTTTACAAATTGACCAATCGAAAAATACTTAGAAGCATTTGTAGCGTCAAGTGGACCATAGCCTATGTCACACACACACATATACACACACACATACACACACACATACACACACCACACACATACACACACACACACACACACTGTATATACACGCCTTATAGCGTTTTTCACTGGGCGACACTGAGTGCGCACTGGAAACTCGCCGAGTTCAGGCGACACTGCCCGAGTGCACTGACAGTGCGAGTTTCTTGCACTCTCAGCTAAACACGTCCATTATTTTCTGTGCAGTTTTATGGCGCATTATATTCGATACCTTTTGAACATTAGCATCACAAAAATTTGTAATTTAATATGGAAGGATCGATTAGTTTGTGTATTTCTTTTAGAATAAATAGTGAAATATTAACTTTAACCCTTGAGCCGCTTGAAACGGACTTATATAATAAATTAAAGAGTAAGTATATACTTATGATCTTGGTTTTTGAGATTATTCAATGAACATGTTAGAAAAGAAATTGATAAATTTCTATAAAATTAATTAATAAAAATAATAATAAAATTAATAAAATAATAAAATTAATTGGTAAGTACCACAGACTTCATTAGATTAAAAATAATAATAATAATGTAATATAATAATAATAGTAATAGTAATAGTAGTAATAGTAATAATAGTAATAATAATAATATAATTAATAATACAATTATTAATAATATAATTATTTGTATTAGAGAATAAAACGTAGGAAATACGAATTAAACGCAGTAGTTGGTGCGTCAATATAATAATACATATATTTCGTTATTAATACATAAACGTGAATACAAATAACGGACGCGTTTCAACTTTCCTTGAAGTCATTCTCAACGATAATTTTCAATTAACAAAATCATATATGCTAATTGTTAATTTAAAATTATCGTTGAGAATGACTTCAAAGAAAGTCGAAACGCGTCCGTTATTTGTATTCACATTTATGTACTGATAGCGAAATATATTTACTATTTATATTATTGACGCACCAACTACCGCATTTGACTCGCATTTCCTACGTTTTATTCTCTAATTTTAATACTACCAAGTCTATCTTAAATATTTTGATAATTATTTGTATTATTGATATTATATATTTATACAATATATATTATTGCTTCACGTGTAATACAATATGTAATACAATATACATATAATCTGCAGAAACAATGAAAACAGATGTATTTACATCTTTATCCGTTAAGTTATGCATCACCTGAACAAAATTTTTGATTTTCGGAATTTTCCGTGGATTTTTTAATACTTCTTCTTCATCACTGCTAGATGATGATGAAGAAAGCAAATCTAGTAATGCAATTGCTAATCGTGCGTCCCGCGCAGCCATGTTGCACTGAACTGGCACCGTCTCTGGGAGCTCGTGCCGAAATCTTGCACGAAAGGGCAAAAATTCGGCACTAGCCTTCCCAGTGAAACAGCGCGCACCGGTTTCATGCGCACCGAAACGTTCAGTGAAACACGTTGCCCGTAGCGAGTGCGCACTCAGTGCGCACCAGTTCTCCCAGTGAAAAACGCTATTAATGTGTGCAACTTTGAAACCAACATGGCGCCTCTCCCCCCCCGCCGCGAACGTGCCGGCCCCTGTAGGTTATGCACCATCCCTCTATTTCTAAGTCCGTGGTTAAAATCCACTGCAGTTGAAGAATACTTTCGACAATGCGTGTATATATATTTAATTATCTGACATCACTGCATCGTATATATTCTGTGTGAACAGAACTATCGTAAAGATTGGAAAATACTTCGAAGAACAATAGGAGTTTAACCTCCCTTGAACAGCCAGTTGTGAAATTAATGAAAAAAACGAGGTTAAATGGCTTGGAGGATTGTCGGAGTAATAATTATCAACTGAAAACTTTCCTTATACAAGGAAATTGATTTATTCTATTTATTGAAAACCTAGATCCAGTTAGAGGCATCTTTGCACGTGTATAAAAGAAATTGGTGTCCCGGCTTACAGACATGGACGATAAACTTCGGCAAATGGAAGATGAGATGAACAGGTACGGCAAGAATAATTTTTGTCTTGATTTTTTTGGACAATTAGTTTATGCGAGCCTATTTGACTCGTCATATTCTGAAAGTAGTTATTGAATATAATTATGTGAATATAATTATCTGTTGCTTCTATACAACTATCTGTTGCTTCTATAAAAATTACTTATTTCTTAATATTTTCAGAATTTTTTAAATTTTAAATTTCTAAACATTTCTGAAAAAATGCTTTCAACTTCTTCAGATTTACAATTTTTCTTCAGAAATTAAATTGAGAATTTTTAGAAATTTTGGAATATTTTATAAAATTTATACATATAAAGTATTTAACAGAAGACTTCTTCAATACTTCTTAAAAGTGTTGTGTATAAAAAATTTGAAGAAATGGCTAAAATGTTTTAAAATTACACAGAAATTTTGAAAAATTATACAAAGAATTCTAAGAAAAATCTTTACTGGGAAGTAATAATTTAACAAAATAAATTATACTGTATATACTTGAACAAAGTTAAAGACAGTAATTTTTAATTTCTAATTCATTAATTGTAAACTTCAGATTTGAAGCTGAGATTGGAGGGCAGATTGTAACGCCAATTGTGAGGCCAGTGATTGGTGCAAATACATATAATCAAGTTGCCAGGCAATTGGAGCAACATGAACTTACTACACCAGTAGTTGCAGCAGCCGCCGCAGCTACATTAGCATTTCCTCCGATGATCGGATTTCCACCACCACCGCCACCTCCGCCTCCTCCTCCACCACCACCAATTTTGATCCCTCAACAAGTAACACGTCAAGGTAAATTCAGTGGTACACACTGAAAAAAAGTTGACTAGATTTTTTTATTTGATTCAATTTTTTCAATTTAAGTATCCATGTATTTATTAGACTAAAGTTTAAATATTTTAATTTAAGATTATTTCAACTGAAATAACTGCTTGAAATTTTTTTAGCCTTTAATCACATTGCTCACGTAAACACGTTTTTGGGTCTGAGAGACTTTTTCAACTTTAAGAGGCTATAACTTTGATTCCAATCAATATTTTTTATTAATTTTTTTTGTAAATAAAAGTTCAGAACTTCAGAAATATGATTGCACAAACAGCATTGCCGAAAAATAATTTATTGTGAAGTTATAAAGGAAAAACTACCAAAAATAAAAAATTATTAAAAAATCGACTTTTTCTTTAAAAAATTATATCTTTGCAACAAAACATTTTTAAGGACTTTAAAATATGGCGTTTTAAAGCTAAAGAGTTATACTTTCAAAAAAAATTATGGCATTGTCATTCTTTTTAAAAAGCATAGTTATGTAATAAGCAAATATGAAGTATTTTTGATTAATTCAAGGTGTCTAAAGTTGAAAATTGATGTTTTATGATATATTTTGGACCCTGCACAGAAGCCTTCTTTTCCACAGCACTAAATAGTATTCTATCTTTAAAAAGAGTATATATGAGTAACATATATGAACGGACCTGTTTGAACGTGTTTTGTCTAGTTTTTTTTTTTAATATAAGATTAATCATAAAAAAGTTTCAGTTACACACAATGTTAGTCTCACAGATTCCAACAATACTTTGCTACTGTGTCGTTTAAATTCTAGTTTACCAAAAAAGTTGATCAATTGTATCAATTGAAAAAGAAGATTTCAAATCTTTTTTACCTCTAGTGCGAATCTTTTATTATTCCACTTTTACACAGCAAGCGTTTGAAACTTCATATAGGATTTTTCAGACCCACTTGTGTATTTAAGGGTTAGGTCAAGTATTTATGTATTTAAATTAAAATATACAAATACTCGAAGTTTAAATATTTTATATATTTAAGTTAAATACTTGAACTTTAATCCAAACATTTAAGTTAAATGTGTTAATGTTTAAACTCAAGTATTTTAGATTACATTTTCTTATTTTAATTCAAATTTTCAAATTTTTTCAGTTCAGCAATTATGTATTTAAGTTAAATGTACAATACTTTAATTAAGATTCAAATATTTTGGTTAAAATATGAAAGAAATTTTAATTAGAAGTATTAAAGTTAAATTTAATAATTGAGTTGCTTATTTTTAAAGCAATTATAGAAAGAATGAAAGATCGATAATGAGTAAAAAGAAGGTGTACTTTTTAAAGTAAAATTTATTTCCACTTAATTGTTAAATAAACTGAAAGTTTTGATTTACTTATTCTTTTTCCACAGTATTAATAATTTGTAATATTGATAGTAAATAAATTAAGATCCATACATTGAAATAAATATAAAATATACAAATAAATAGAGCAGTTGTGTCAAAGTTATAAAAAGAAGTTACATTAAAACTTGCATTACCTTGAAACAAGCATGTCAAACAGAGAAAAATATAAAAGTTAGTAGTTTGTGGAGTTCGAATTATAAATGTTGAACTTAATGTATAAAACGGGATTCATGACTGATATTTATTGAGAACAATTTGAATCTATTGGTAAAAAAGTCAATTTTAAATATATAAATTCTTAAATTGCAGTTCAAATATTTTAACTTGAGTGCACTTATTTTAACTCAACTAAATAAATACTTAATCTGAAATTAATTATGTAAATGCTTGAATTAAAGTTGAAATATTTTAACTTAAGTTCATGAAGTATTAAGTGATTGCAAAAGTTTGGGTTTAATTTATTATTAAAATTCAAGCAGTAATTTGGCTTGAAAAATTAAATGTAAAATTTTTTTTATTAGTCAATAATATAATCGCTGTCATTTTTTGTAATCTTTTTTTAACATTCTAATAACATACCGATATAACACTTCGATTATAAGACGACCTCAAACTTGCGTTGAAGGAAAAAATATGGTGCTTGACAATTTCTAAAGATGCAAATTTTTCTTCATTAAAGTCCTTTTACAATGATTGAAATAAGTGATGACTCAATGATAAAGTATTATAAAAATATGATGGGTATGATAATTATATCATATTCATCATATTCTTTTGATATTGTATCATCAATATCAATCCCATTTCAGTTTTTTTAATTTGCACAAAGTATGTTTTGCATTGTGTGGTGCTCATATTGTTGTGATGAAAAATGATTTACTTACGATTGATTAAAATTAGAAGCTACTCCTAGATTACTATCTTTAAATTGTCTAATTGTTGACAGTACTTGTCAAAATTAGTCGTTTGGCCAATAGGAAGCAGCTCAAAATAAATTATTCCTTTGCACTTTCACCAAATAGAAAGCATCACCTTCTCAGGATGCAAACTGGTTTTTGCTATGGATTCTACATGCTCATTTGCTAGTTTTCAAGTGCATTTTCGAACATTGTTGTAAAGGATCCATTTTTCATCACTAGCCACAAGTTGATTAAAAAACTCTTTAATTTAATCAGTTTAATAAAGAAACAGCTGCAGAAACTCGATTCAACTTGTTTGCTTTGCATCCATATATTAAGCGGTGTATCTAATTGTATATCTTTTTTTATATACCGAAATGCGGTTGATCTGTCAATACTGAATATCTCAATCTTTTTTATTGAAATTCGTGAATTATTTTGCATTAAATTGTGTACAATATTATCATCTATGCCAAGTCGGCCAAAGGGTGATTGATTAAGATGGTATACGCTATGTTTAAATTTTGCAAATTATTTCTTAATAGTTAGAATTTTTGATGCATGATCCTAAAGGTTGGTTTATAATAGTCGTAACCGTAAGAAATTGGCTAATCATAGTCGACTTATAAAAAAATAATCGATTATGATTGGCTGATTTTTTACGGTAACGGCTATTATAAACCAACTTTAATAGACATCTTGAATATTTTTACACTAGTTCCAGTTATTATACATCTTTGAAATTTATAAAGCATAATATGCAATTTTTCTTAGTTCATTAAAAAAATTTTTTTTACAATTTTGTTTGTAATTAAAACACAAGTCTTTTGCTTAAATGATCATTAAATATGATATTTTTTTTATAAATTTGCAATACATACACATAACAATCAATGAGGCTAGCATATTCTTCTAATAACATCTATTGGACATGAGCATGAATTTTTGTATTTATCGTGTAGTTTAAATATTTTATATATTTAATAATAAGTTAAATGTATAAATATATAAATATTTGAGCCCCCCAAAGAAATTTAATCAAATTGAAAAATCTAGTCAAGTAATCAACTTTTCTTCTTTAATATGTATCTCTTGTATTATATCAAAGAGTAATACAATTCGAGCTTGTTTGACAATTGTTACAGGTACAGTTCCCATTACGACATATTCTTCACCGGCACAAATAAGTAATCCATATATGTCAAATATGGTGGATCCATGTTTAAGCGCGACACCAAAGACATACGATTCCACGTCAGCGCCGATGATCCATCCAGAAATTATCGAGCAAATTATCAATACAAAGATTCCTGAAGATGAGGGTAAAAAGAAGCCAAAGGTCAAAGGTGTTAGCACTGCAGCTGAATTAGCTATCAGCCAGGGGAAAGCAAGTTCCATTATGGCTAATGCTAGTGCAGAGGAGAGTCATCCTAAGGGTAAAGGGAAGAAAAATAAGAAGATTATAAGGACGGCCGGCGGTCAAACCTGGGAAGATCCTTCTTTGTTAGAATGGGACGAAGGTTGGTGACGATTACCTTTATCCAAGTGCCCTAATTTAGATCTATAAACATAATTATAATAAATTATAATAAATATGTGTGTAACTATAACTACAGAGTATAAATAATTAAGGTACCTGAGCCGAATAAGGCCCACCTAACTTATTTTATTTTTTATAAATTTTATTTACAAAGATATTGAAATAAACTAAATGAGAATAAAATTTATTTCAACTACTCGTTAAAATAAAATTATTTTCTATATAAAACATTTTTTAATAAACAAAAAAGAAATTTTTTTTAAACTCTGATATTGGGCCTTATTAAATTCTTGTGCTTTTAATAAGACCCGAATTAAAAATAAATTGAAAATAACGTAAGTAAATAAAGAAAGTAAACTTTATTTTCCAACTCACTGTTAAAATAATTATTAATTACAAATACGAAATCCTTTAAGATCTATTTTACTGTAAAACATCACAATTATTTTTAATTTTGTCTATAATCAATGTATATATTTGTTTTTTTTTCTATAGTTAGAAAGTTAAATAATATTATATGTTTTAATAAATCATAAAATAATGTATACTTATTAAATTTACAACAAATTTTTATAAATAACGGCTGATTTACCCACTCTGTTATAAGCTTTTATTGCACTGAATAAACGTATTGCTATCGGTATTAATTTCCTAGTCCCTTTTTATCTACTTCCTATCACATATCTTTTAAGCATATATTTCAAACATAAAGCGCGTTTTTGTATGTTAAATTTAAAAGTGGGCCTATTTAGCACTGGACCTTATTCGGCGCAAGTATCTTATATATTTATATTATAAATATAATTATAATTATAATTACTATTTAATTATAAATTTATATAGTTATTTCAATATAAATATTGTTATATATTTATAAATATAAATGAAATTATAATAAGATGCCTATTACTAATGTAAGAAATTATAATAATGTCATTTATATTGTACAGACGATTTTAGGATATTTTGTGGAGATCTGGGGAATGACGTCACCGACGAAATGTTGGTAAGGGTGTTCGGAAAATATCCTAGTTTTCAAAAGGCGAAAGTGGTCAGGGATAAACGGACAAACAAAACTAAAGGCTTTGGATTTGTGTCCTTCAAGGATCCGCAAGACTTCATCAAGGCAATGAAGGAGATGAATGGTGAGGCAAATATTTATTTTCTTTTGTATATGCGAGGAACAAAAATGTTTTTCTCAACTTATAACATGGATGTTCTATAGTTTTTTAGCGCTATCATATACTTTACGCGTTTATTTATTTAAATGAAAAATTTATTACAATAAAAAAATAGAAAGAGGTGTAAATTACCATCTTAAACATTAGAATGAATTAATTGCAGTTGCAACATAAACTGACAATTGTTTTGCGTTTGTTGGCTACTTATATTGCGAAGATTAATTTTTCTCATCTTTCTCTTTCTCACTGTACGTCTCATTTTTTCTCGACGATATTGACCGTCATATCTTCAGTATTATAATCTTCTAACTCATTTTTATTTTCCAAAAGATCCCCACCCGTATGATATAAACAGCTGCGGTATAGTCCAATATTGTTTCCTTGGTTGCACAGTTGATTGGCCATTTCGTGAACTGACACGTGAATTAGAATGTTCCGCGAACGTCAAACCCTCGGGCGTTGTGCTCGAATCTTGTCGATGAGACGCTGTTAATGTATATGTACATTTATTATATTTTATAAACATGTCAAAAAACTTGTTCTTTTTTTTACATTAAGAAAATATTACACTCATTTTTACAAATATTTGTTATATTTTAAATAATACGATAATAATCGTAAAAGTTGTGTTTAACAATCTATTTTTATTAATCAATATATTTTTATAGTTTATTTACTTCGTTATTATTTTTTATTATAATATCAAAATTTAAAAGTAATGACAAAAACATTTTGTATAAGCACTTTAAATATTTAAGATAATTTATGCAAAATTTTATTGCGATTTTAAGTTTAATTGTATTGTAAATAAATAAATTTTGTTTATTTACAGCACAACTAATTTCCGCATTGCAATTATGTAAAAAAGATTCAATTTTTTGTCATTATTGCTTAATTATATTTCCATTAGAATACATTTTAGGTGTGTTCGGTTTCACGCATGATGCGCGTGATTATCTTGATTGTTATTCAAATAAAAATGTAATATTTTTGATTTTTAAGATCAGTTTTTAAAAAAATTATTTATACATATATGAAGATTATCATTGTTTCATATATTTATTTATAGAATGTTATTTCTTACTTATATATCACAATGATTGTTAAATAGAATATATTAGTTTTAATTAGTTTGATACTAATATTTGATACTGTTTTCCGTGTATATGCGAATGAAAATTCATATAACTTATCTCCACTTTTTTAAGCTGAAGAATTTTTTTAATATCTTTCTTAACATATACTTACTCAATGTTGTTGCGACAGCATGATTTGATCTTGAAGTATGCGGATTCATGTACAAAACGGAGAAAGGCATGCCGCCTGCTCGCCAGCTACGGGACACGAATACATCTTTTTTGGTGATTTTAATAGGCATTTGTTTATTTGTTGGCAAAGAAGCTCGAATTTCTCGTCCCGGCTCTTCCAATGTATGATCCCTCCATGATTTTAACGTGAATTCGGATACCGGGTCTGCAATGTAGTGCTGAGATTGCAATCTGTCAAGCAAAGATATTCAATGATTAATTACATAATATCAAGACAATTAATTGTCTTGCGAGATGTTCTTTTTCCAGTAGAAACCCGGCGTTATCGACTATCAAACATGTACAATGATTTTAATTAATCAGCATGAATATCAATATGTATTCACTTTTTCGTTCTCGTAGAACGAAACGGCACTCTAGATGAGTGAAAATTAAATTTGTGTAATTATTTAAATGATTTATCACTTTATAGAATAAAAATTTATTCCTATAATAGGAGTGAATTATAAAAGTGATTTTTTCCACCAAATCGCTCGAATATTTGCATAAGCTCAATTTTGATTTTAGAATGATATTTCGCTCTATGGGATTTAGAGAATGAATATACAAGATAAGTTTAAAAAAGACTAAACTTTTGTATGAGCGCGTCTACCAGTACAGGTAATATATTTCAACAAGTGGCACTGGCTAGCGACAACTTTCACAATCGTTTGGCACATTACGTTATCATTGTTAGAATTTGAGCAAAAAGCAAAATTTAAAACAAAATAAGTAAAGAAAAGCAAAAAATAAGAACATATTGCTCTTCAAGAACAACGTGTTTTCGTTTAATTTTGCATCAAACTCGATAAAACTTTTACATAGACGTTTTTTTCTCATTTTCTTTAAAAATCCGACTTCAAGTTAGTACACATATTTGCCTCAACTGTTGTATCTTGTAGCTTGAATACTAACAATGATAGCATTAAACGGCGTTGTGCTTGTGAATGTTGCCGTTAATCAAAGCCACTTGTTGGAATTTGTTCCGTGTTAGTTTTTGTGCACAATGCGCTTTCTATGTCAATAGAATTAATAATAATTTTTTGCGCTTCGATTCTATTTCTACTTATATTGGCTATGTTTTAGCTATCTTTGCTTGTCTGGCTATGGGCAGGAACAAATTTTAATAAATGTACGGTTCACAGTTCTTTTTTATATAAAATAACGTTTAAGAAAAAGTTATACAGGGTGTCAGAAAAAAAGGGTCACATATTTTGATAGCAAGTAGTATTGATCAAAACAAAAAGAAAAGGTTTTATTAACATGGGTCCTAAAACTAATATCTTCAAAGATACAAGCTATTTTGTTATTCGAGCTCTTTGTCATTTTCTTATTAGTCGTGTCATCTTTAGAATGTCTCCTGATATTTACATTTGCAATAGATACTACAAGTCAAACGACATTGCGTAGGCCTTGACGAATGTGAGCAGCCCTAGTAAACAAAAGAGTGTTTACTACTGTTGCTATACGAGAGTTCGTCAGTACGAGATTAATCGTCTCAATCGCATTAAAATTTTTTGTTTTTTGTAAAAAAAAGAGTTTTTATTTTGTTATCATATGTACATACATTTAGTTTCTTTATTTCAGTTTTTTTTATAGAAGATTAATGATTACATTTTATATTAAAATAAAAATTATTTTTTTTATCTCTTTTTGTTTATTTTTTATTTTTTAAGGCACCTAGAAAAAAGATATCCCCATTGTACACCACTCTTCTCTACTCCTTTGTTCATTACATTCTAAGGATGACCCGCCTAATAAGAAAATGACAAAGAGCTCAAATAATAAAATAGCTTGTATCTTTGAAGATATTAGTTTCAGGACCCATGTTAATTAGACCTTTTCTTTTTGTTTTGATCAATACTACTTGCTATCAAAATATGTGACCCTATTTTTCTAACAACCTGTATATGTTTAAACAAATTTTATATCTAGCTCGACATAGCAAAAGCAAATCATAACAATAAAAGGTCAGATAGCGAGCAGACAACACAATGTTATTTGTATGTAATTGATTTATTTAAATACAGTCGCACTGTATTCTTTAATAATTTGTCGAGTAAAATCGATTGACGCAATTAATTTTCTTGCAATGTCAATTATTAAATAATTTGTTTATAACAATTAACAATTTGTTTTTTCAACGTACTTTTTATGTTACTGATTTTTTGCGCTCCTGATTTGTTTCCAATTATTATTTTTTTATTGTCTTTGCTAGTTTGGCAGGAACGGATTTTAATAATTTATATAGTTTATTATTTGTTTTCCTAAAATAATAATTTAAAAAACATTATATATTTTTCTTTAGTACTTTTTTCCGTAGAATTGATTGGTGCAGTTTTCTTACAGTCAATTTTTAATAATTTGTTTATAACAATTAGTTACAAAATTGGTTTTTACATGGTTTTTATGCCAATAATAGTTTTTGTACTTTGGTTTTATTTTTAATTGTTATTTTTGGTTATCTTTGTTGGTTAGTCATGGTCTTTAATATTCATATTGATCAATTAAAAATAACCATATTTTTAATATACAGGGTGTAACTAAAAAAAAGTATATAATATAGAGTATCATGAGATATAGGACAAGAATTCCAGTTGAAAAGTGTCGAGTCATTTTTGGATCTGAGTTTTCTGTTCGCAGTTATATAGTATTAAAGTTTGCGGATCAGTGGCCGTGATCTGTGGCCGGAAAGCAGAGACGGGAGAATAGTGGCTACTCCCGTACTCGTGGTATACTTCATGTATGTTTTTTTACTTACACTCTGTATATTTTCAAATTAATTTGGTAATATTGACATAAGAGCTGCGTATTTATTCTCTGTGCCAAAGATTTGGGATCAAATTCACTCAGAACTTATTAGATTTTTAATTGATTACTACTTTTTACAACATTTTGGGATCTGGGACATGTCATTGTCCGACGTCGATTTGATTCTTAAAATATGTTGTTAAACACAAAACTTTAAGAGGCGAGTATTTTTTTATACATGCGGAATCTCATGTTTAGGGGGTAAAACACCCCTTTAAATAAAACAATATTTCTCTTTTGGGGCAAATATCGTCGAAAATATAATCAGCTTTCTACAATAAGCCATTAGTTGGTGTCATAAGTCGTAAGCTGTAAGAATTGATCAATCACAGTCGAATATTTTCTTCACATTTGACTGTGATTGGTTAATTCTTGTAGCTTACAACTTATGCCATTGATTAATAGTTTATTGCAGAAAGCTCATAAAAGATACAAAATATAAATGGTAGAAAAAATTTTTAACAAAAATTGTACAGTTTGAAGAGTACTTTAAAGTTATAAAGAAAAAGTTCGATATTTGCCTCGAAAGAGAAATACCGTTTTTTCCAAAAGGATATTTTATCCCCTAAATATAAGATTTTGCACTAAATATAAGATTTTTCTGCAAAAAAAATACGTGTTTGTTAGATTTTTGTGTTTAATAACATATTTCAAGAAGAATCAAATCGGTTCCAGACAATTGTGACATGTCCCTTCTTAGCAATGGCAAACCATCGAGAATATATTTGCAAGATAGGCACCAACATGCTTGAACTTACATTAATGAAAGGTGGTGATAACACCACATCTAACTTATCAATAAGTAATCGTAAGATCGAAACTTGACCACGACTTTTAGTCGTGGATTAACTAGAAAAAAATATTTGTAGTAATCGATGATGCCTAGTTTCCATTTATTGTAAAAAGAATTTATGAAATTTGGAAAGCATATAGCAGTGAATACAAAAAATATACGTACAGAGGATATTTTTTAAAATCTTATTTTTAGAAAATAATTAAGTAATTTATTAACAAATATATATAATACAGGGGGTATCTTAAAAAGCGCTTACTAATTATATAGTGTTATTCCTTACTAAAAATTTAGTCAAAAAGTTCTGAACTATTTTTTTCGATAGTGCTTAATAAAGCAGTAAGTAATAAGTAAAGCTAATCCAATCAGCGCCATCCTTTCGATAGACATACGTCGATGAACTGTGAGGCCTGGTAGTATACGTGAGCGCTCGCTGTTACATTGCTAGTTGTCTCTGTAACTTTGCACTGCCGATACCGTATAATATTCTTACGCGTTGTAATGATGCAAAAAATTTTATTTTACATTGAAAATTATATTTCTTTCGTTAGAAACATCTTTTTAGAGAAAATTTTGACAAGGAATGGGACTCTCATCAAAACACATAAGATTACATAATGTTTTCATAAAAAAACCTACCATTTTTTTTGCTTACAAATTATTGTTCTTTATAATTTTGAAACTCTGTGCATTTTTTTACATAGAATAGACAAGAAGTCACAATTTTCTTTATCGTTTTTCACGATTTAATATTTTGTGAAAAAGTTATGACTTTCTATAGCCATATTACAACCACTTTTTTTCTTCCACCGATTATGCAGTGCATTAGATTTTTATAAATCATGCCCTAAGTAATAAGTATTTCATTACTTTGAGTCTAGAATCTGTCAAATAATACTCTGACGAATGTAATCGTTTAAGTTTCAATACACACACAAACACACACACACACACACACACACACACACACACACACACACACACACACACACACACACATAAGGTTTCAGAAAACTAAAACTTATGCTCTCGTGGGTTGATAAAGCAAGTCATACTGAGTAGAGTCCTATATAAAGAGAGAAGCGACATCGAACCCTCACCACAACCTTCAGTATCCAATTGAGTTCTCCACCGCCATTTTGGGACCGCTCTAACGTCATCAAACACCATTCGTATCATTCTGCAACAGCTGTGTTCACAATATGGCTGCTCGCTTAGCCAATCAAGTATCAATCAGATTACCAATCAGAGCTTCGGACATCAATGTCGCTTCTCTCTTTATATAGGACTCTACTCTAATACTGAGAAGAAAAGTCCTTTACCATTTTTTATTATTCGCAATAGTTATCGAAATAAAAATTAGTAAAGTTAGTCAAATGAACACATATATTCCCTACCCACCGCACGCGGGAACTGCCTATCGTCGCCAAACCATGGCAGCCGCGTTGAAGCTGCTAAGGCAGCCATTGCTACTTCTCCCTTCTCACCGCCCCGCCTGTCGCGGCTGTCTATGATTTGGCGATGGACGGGCGGTCTTTGCGTGCGGTGGGTAGAAAAAATACGCGCTTATTTGACAAACTTTACTAATTTTTATTTTGATAACTATTGCGAATAATGAAAAATGGTAAATGACTTTTCTTCTCACAAGGAAACACAGGGAAGTGTCCGCCTCAGATTAAAACGAGCTTTTAATATGTTGTAGTACAAATAAAAATAAGGGACACGTATTTTTTTATACGTGCCCATACGCACTTTAAGGGGGTGAAACACCCCTTTGAAGAAATTTGTTTTTTTTCTTTCGAAGCGTATACCGTCGAAACTATAAGAGATAGAAAAAATACTTCCTTACATACGTGAACTTTTGAATCTATACATGTCAATACTGCCGAGACGTAAACATTCTATTTTAAGATAGGAAATGACCCAAAGTGCACGCGCCAGTAGCGTGGTTATGCATGCTTCTATACTAATCGAATTTAATAAATACATTAATTGAATTGTATAAATGCAGTATAAAAGATAAAATTTCTAACTAATTTTTTAATTAGTTTTATGTTAGTTCTCTTGTTGTTAGTTGATGAGCTGGCGTTAGATAGTGAAAGTATGGAATATGTGAGTAATAATTTTTTGTAATCCAAGTTTCCTTATCTGTAAAATCTTGAAGAGAACAAATATTCTAGTCGAATCATGTAGACCAGTAAATAAATGTTTAACTTATATTAATTACATATTATTTTCTAAACAAGAAATTAATGTCTTACAACACCGTAATTGTTGTTATTCTTCAGTGTAGTATCGTTTTATTTTGTAGTAAATGTTTTTCTTGATGTCTGCGTTTTTATGTTAGACACAGACTGTCCTCGAAATGTTTTTGTCATCTTAGGCGAGAAAAACATGCATTCAACTTTCATTGAGAACATTTTTCTCTATTTCTTATAATTTCGACGATACATGCTTTGAAAGAAAAAACCCGATTTTCTTCAAAGAGGTGTTTCACCCTTAAAAGTGTATTAGGGCACGTGTAAAAAAATACGTGTCCCTTATTTTAATCTGTACAACATATTAAAGGCACATCGAAATCGGAGGGAGTCACTTCCATAGCGCACGAACGCGCGGACGGGTGCGCGTACCGTGCGTATAGAGAGGTTTTTAATTATTTTTAGAAAATGGGAATGTTGTATCGTAACTTTACCATATACCGTTGAATTCGTAATAAAATAAACTTTATTTTACTTATAAAAAAATAAAAATTTTGAAAAAAATAGGTAAGTGGTGGGAGAAAGTATTCAAAAAATTAAAAAAAAATTTTTTTCGCTGTTATTAATTACTCTTTGAGCCATTCAACTTTTATTTAAAATATTTTTTTTATCTCTTATAGCTTCGACGGTATACGCTTCGAAAGAAAAAAAACGATTTTCTTTAAAGGGATGTTTCACCCCCTTAAAGCGCGTATGGGCACGTATAAAAAAATACGTGTTCTTTATTTTTAACTGTACTACAACATATTAAAAGCTCGTTTTAATCTGAGGCGGACACTTCCCTGTTTCCTTGTCAGTATGACTTGTTCTATCAATCCACGAGAGCATAAGTTTTAGTTTTCTGACACTTTGTGTGTATATACAGGGTGATTCAGAACGACCTATGTGTCCCTGTAAAGACGTGTTCTTGAATAAATTTTGAGACGATTTTTCCTGTATGAAAATTTTGTCCGACGTTTACTTTTTGCATAATAAGAGGATAAAGTTAGCGAATCACGGGCCGTGTACACATGGTAGACAAAGGCGCCGCAACTCACCGTCCGACGCGGACGCTTACTCGTGTCAGACGGTGAGTTGCGGCGCCTTTGTCTACCATGTGTACACGGCCCGTGATTCGCTAACTTTATCCTTTTATTATTTAAAAAGTAAGCGTCGGACAAAATTTTCGTACAGGAAAAATCGTCTCAGAATTTATTCAAGAATACGTCTTTACAGGGACACATGGGTCGTTCTGAATCACCCTGTATACACACACGCACGCACGCACGCACGCAACGTGGGGGAAAAGTACCGGAAAATATCTCGAAAACTAAGCATTTTAGAAAAAAAGTGTTTCAGATAAAAGTTGTAGGGTTTCAAAAGATATATTTAGTAATATTATTAGTTTTACCTTGGATGGCGTTGCCAAGGTCAGATCGAAATCACATTAACTTTTTTAAATGGAACACCCTATTTTTGATTCCAGAATCTAATAGCTGGTGTCAAGATCTTTCCAAAACTCTACAAGAAATTTTATTTTTGTTGAGTACTTTTCGAATTGTGTAGCTTGAAAGCTACAGTGTACTGTAACTTTCAAGCGCCATAACTCGGAAAGTACTTAATGAAAAATAACTTCTGATTGAAATTTATAGGGTTACAATAGTCTCACACAATCTACACATAACATTAAAAATAAAAGTTATTGAAAAGACACCGAAGAAAAAAATTACGTGATACAGTAATAAATGTTCAACAAATTAACTCGAGAAGCAAAAATGGAATAGAACTTGGATACGATCTAAGATTGAAATCAACTTGTCTCGTACTTGCAATGCGCATCGAGAGTAATTGTCGCGGTTCGCGTAATTCAAGGAGCGGCATCCACCCTCTGATAATCCGTGCTCGCTTAATCGGTCAACTGATAAATCAAAGCATGAATTATTTCCAAAACCTTGATACTGCAGTTTATCGATAGCACACAAGCTCTCAGTTCTTTGTTTCCAGGTTTTTGCTTAAAGTTTGGATCACGAATACGGTTGACATTTATTTCAGTGCCCCCATATTGTGAAATTGATTTCACACGACTCCACATTGCATTTAAGATTTTTTTGCCCCCTCCCCCTTCTCCGCCCCTCCCCAGGGATGACAAAATGGGCATTTTTGATATTATGTGTACATTGTGTGATACTACTGTAACCCTATAAATTTCAATCAGAAGTTATTTTTCATTAAATACTTTTTGAGTTATGACGCTTGAAAGTTACAGTACACTATAGCTTTCAAGTCTCACAATTCGGAAAGTACTCAACAAAAATAAAATTTCTTGTAGAGTTTTGGAAAGGTTTTGATACTAGCTATTAGATTCTAGAATTAAAAATAGTTCCATTTAAAAAAGTTAATGTTATTTCGATCTGACCTTGGCGACGCCATTCAAGGTCAAATTGATAATATTATTAAATAGATCTTTTGATACCTACAACTTTTATTTGAAACACTTTTTTCTAAAATGCTTAGTTTTCGAGATATTTTACTGTTCCGGTAAGGTAAAGTCGGTATTTACGCCGCGGGGGAATGTACGCCGCAGCAGTTAGAAAAAATAGAAGGAATAAAGATAGTTTGCTCACAACCACTTTGTTATGTGCCTTTATGCTATATTAGTATTGTCATTTTCGGGTCTGGGAGACTTCCAACTTTGAGAAGCTATAACTTTGATCACAATCAATATTTTTTTACAATGTTTAATCATTAAATGTTTTATCATTATGAAATGCATTTTACACGCTGGAATGTAATATGCTAGCGTCACTATCGATAGTTCTGGCTTTATACAAGAATAAAATCACAGTTCTCAGTCCCTATCACTTTCATAACAGTTCTATCAAAAAACAATGACCAAACTATTTATTTATAATTATTATACACGTCCAGAATGCTTAACCCTTAAACACACCGATCCTGTAAAATACGGAAACACATTTTTGGGTCTGGGAGACTTTTTCAACTTTGAGAAGCTATAACTTTGATTACAATCAATATTTTTCTACGATTTTTTTTTAAACAAAAGTTCAAAATCTCAGGAGTGTGACTGCACAATCGGCATTGCCGAAAAATAATTTACTGCAAAGTTATAAAAAAAAACCATTAAGCAAAAATGGGAAATTATTCAAAAATCCACTTTTCTTTTAAAAAATCATATCTCCGTAACAAAAAACTTTTAAGGACTTTCAAATACTTTAAAATTCTATGTTATTGTTTTAACTTTGTATAATTTGAAATGTATACGTCCGAATAAAAAGTTAAATAACAAAAAAACATTCAAGTGTATGTACATTTGTGTGATAATACACTCAAGTTTAAGAATAATGCGGAAATGTATGTAATTAAAGGTTAAAACTGTTTGAAAATGTTTAGAATTGCTCAAAAGTAAAAATGCCTTATAACAATTGTTAGTCATTGTGTATTGGCATATTAGCATCACTTAAAAACGGCAGGCTACTAAACGAATAACTCCATAAGCAATTGTTAGAATACGTCACCTAATAACGGAAATAATAGGGGTAACCATATTGTCGACAGCAGCCATAATACTCTCTTCCCCTCTCTATAAATATGTGTGCGTGTGCGTGTGCGTGTGTGTGTATATATAAACTGTGGAAATTATGTGTGTGTGTGTGTGTGTGTGTGTGTGTGTGTGTGTGTGTGTGTGTGTGTGTGTGTGTGCGTGTGCGTGTGCGTGTGTGTGTGTGTGTGTGTGTGTGTGTGTGTATACATAGAGTGTCTCGCAATCCGTAATTAAAATTTTAATAACGTATTCTTTGCGTATAAATAATATAAAAATTCTAATACGAAAATGTCGAGGTTATAATACTTTTTAAATGAGAAGTATTAACAGTAGGTGAATCAGGTAGTCTAAAGATTGCGCGCTTAGTGACGGAACAATGACAGTGGGTACTCTTGCACTTTTGTAAACTTGTTACATTGATGTAATTACGATGATATTGACATGCTTTATTGATTGAATCATATTTAAATATAAATTTGTATATGCATTGTACATGTCATAATCATATAAAAATATTACAAAATATTAAAGATAATTATAATTAATTGTCAAAAATCACGAGATGTCAATAATTCATAAGATAGCCAACTTCAGAGAACAGATATATGTACATACGTGTCATACAACTCGGCAATACTTAATGAAAAATGTGTTGATAAAAATGTGAAATTCTTTGACACATAATTACATTTCCATTGATATGAAATAATATTTTACATTATTACATCATACTACGACATTTATATTTCCCAATAGGCACATTGTGCGAATATTATTATATAATGGCATCACGAATTGACGAAAATTTTGAATAATTGCGCTAATATGATACATTATAACGTAGCAGTTTTGTTGAAACAAAGATTTTAAATAACATTCGTCAAGAATTAACTAAAGACAATATAAGGTTTTAAAGAGGAAAGGTTAAGATAAGTCAATTGTTTTTTAATGGATGATTGACGAAAATAATTCTTTGTGTACTCTTACATGTTAATATATTAATAAACATGACAATAGATGTATTAACAAACTTATAAACTAATAAATGTAATGTTGAATTAATTTATTATCTATTTTTTTAATATTTTATGTGAAAAAGAGGAAAATATATATGTATTGAGTTCTTATGTATCCAATACAACAAATGCCACTTTTTCTAAGAATTTTCACTGCATCTATGTAAATATTTGAAATTATCTTATATATTAAATTAATATTTATATAAAAGCTCTTCCTACTTTGAATTTGATTTTAGTCTCTTTATATTACGTCTTATATAGGTATTTATATTTAATACGACTCGGGCACGCCAGGTTTTTTTTTCACTTTGATATACATGTTTTAAAAAAGTTTACGTGGGTTTAGAGGAAAATGCTGTTGTGTTTTTTTATGTCTACTGAAATATCTAATTGTATGATCTAATCTTTTTTGGGAACAGTTTAATTTAAAAACATGTTTTTAATATAAGATAGTTAGACTAATATACGATACTTTTTTAAAAAAGGGTTTTTATTAAGAATTTTGAAAGATTATATGTCACTTTTTTATATAAATTTTATATTTGTTCTTTTTTTTAAAAAAAGATTTTGTAGGGATATTACATACGTAAATCACACATAATCAGAAATAAAGAAGAAAATTATATACGTAAGATTTGTTTTCTGTTCCTGAACTTTTTGAGCTAGTGTATACTTAAAAAGAGTGAAATAAGTAGATATATGTTTGAAAGTTAGTGAAAACGAGAAGCGAAGTTCCTGTACAATCTAGCGCAAAAAAAACAAACCTATCATATGCATGTGTACCTGGAAATGTCGCCGTCTTTTTTTGGTACGATGTTGCCGTATGTTTCCGATATTGGTAGCAATTCCCAACATTGTCCGTCGGAACACGTCTTAATTACAGGTGGGAAAACATCTCTACTCCAAGTGTCCTTCGTATCTAATAGAGGTGCCGCATAGCTGGTTATCACCCACAACGCGTTCGGTATCAACATCAGGAGTAATCTTGAGATCGTTTCCATTCTTATTTCGATACGCGCGTATTCTGATTAATTTTAAATTATCGTCGTGTAGTAACGCCAACAAGATGTGTTATTCGTGTAGTTTTATCTTCTGAAAAAAAGAAAAATATTGAAATGCATTTTATAATCTATAAGACACAAATATTTTATATTTTATATTTTATAAAATGTCATGTATTTAAATTTTATGATTACAATTAAATTTCTGAAATTATTCTCGCGAGAATTCGACAAACAAAATTGTATTTTATCCATTTGAACTATAAAGTTTAAAAATAAAATATGACATTTTTAATTCTTAGAACTAGAAAAAATACACAGAAAAAAATAGTACAAAAAAATATATTTCTTTTTATATGAAGAAATTTTGTATAGTTTTACCAACTAAACTGTATTTATCTTAATTCAGTAATAATTTTCATGAATTAAGTGGAAAAAATATTATATTTGATAGAAAATAAAAAATTGTCAAGAATTGATAATCTTAAACAGATATAATTTGCTTACGTCAAGAAATTAAAAAAAAATATTAAGAAAATTATTAGGAAAATTTATCAGATAGAAAATAACAAAATAGAAAATTTTTTCAATATTTTTGCTTTATTTTGAAGTAGTTTTAGTTTAATGAAACATCGGTGAACAAAATTTAGCATTTAAAAGTATTTTAAAATAGGCTTTTTAAGTTTTACAACTTTTTTGAGAAAAAATTGATACGATGATTTTTTGTAATATCAACTTTTTTGTGTAAAATTTTTTATAAAATGTTGAATTAATCTATTGATAAATTATCTTGTTTTATACACAACATGTTATTCATGTTATTATTGTTTTCAAAGAAGGTCACAAATTAGATCGAAAAAACGAAATAAAAAATAGCTTAATATATTTTAGTGACAAGAAAGGTTGTCTAGGATGAAAGAAGAAAAATGATTATGGCAATGTGGCGCAAGTACCATAGTTTTTGAATAATGACGTCCAGAACTAGGCCTCTACCTAAGGTAATACATTACTGTTGAATTCAAACAGCTTGTGAATCTATTAGCTTCGAGCAATTTAGGAAACTCTTGTGTGATAACATCTAGCAATGCAAATATTGTTTTCAGTCAGTGAACTGCAAAGAGATCGAGATAATTCCTTAAAGACAGCCCTATGTCTTTACATGCCGATTAATAACTTCTATATACTATTATAAATAAATTTATAATAATGTATAGAAGTTATTAATCGACATTAATTTACCGCATAAAATATGGATCATAAGTGGTATCGTTGTCGCCGTTTGATTTATCCAGACCATTGATTACTTTATTGACGATATCAAAATAAGTTGTAATCAAATCCAGCAGCAATAATACGTTATTATAGGAGCCCAGTTCCGAACGGTATTACTCAGGCAGTATAGCATCTAAGCCAAATTATCATCGTCATTTTTCTTCTTTTACCTTAGATTTTTACCTTAGATAGGAACCTTCCTTACAAATTTTATCAAAATCCATTAAGCCGTTTTCCGTTTCATTTTCTTTGGCCTATTTGTAGCCTCTTTTTTAATCTGTTGACGTGCAATAATTATTATTTTTAGCTATTAATATTTTTATTTCATCAAAGCTTAACTCCATTAGTAGTAGTCACTGATAGAATTTATAAATAAAATTTTACATAAAAAATTGTATATTGCGAAAAATTATCGTACTAATTGTTTTTGAAAAGGATTTTACAACTTAGTAAATCTACATAGAAAATCTGATACATGGAAGAAAAGAATATTTCTATTTTGAGAATAATTTTATTTTCGAAATTTCAAGCTGATATTTTTAACAGACATAGTTTTCTTAAGTATGTAAAGAAATTTTGTAGTTTTATTAAGAAAAATAATTAATATCATAAATCATGTTATAATCTATAATGATATCATCATAGATCACCTTAATAATCAATAATGATTTTCATAGATTGAGATAAAAACATATTAAAAATAACATAGAATATATAATCTCTTCAAGTAATTTCAAACCAAGATTAGAATTTTTTTAATAATATCATCAAATGTTGTTTGATAATTATTACAATATTATTATAAAATATAATATTATAAAATAAATAGATAATATTTTGCTGAAATCAATTTATCAAATTTTTTAAAGATTTTACATTTACATCTATGCAAAATAATGGTTGTTGATTTGATACTAATTTTTTTCTGTGTAATAAGCACATTAAACCGAGATTAACCCTTAAACACACAGATTCCGTAAAATACGTAAACACATTTTCTGGTCTGGAAGACTTTCAACTTCGAGAAGCTATAATTTGGTTCCGAATAATATTTTTAACTTTTTTTTTTTTTTTTTTTTAAATAAAAGTTTAGAATTTCAGAAATGTGGCTAATTAGCATTGCTGAAAAATTATTGTGATATTATAAAGGAAAAACCATTGAGCAAAAGTGAATAATTGTTAAAAAATCCACTTTTTCTTTAAAAAATCATATTTTTGCAACATAAAACTTTTAAGGACTCTAAAATACGTCGTTTTAAAGCTAAAAAGTTATACTTTCAAAAAAAATTATGGCATTGTCATTCCTTTTAAAAAGTATAATTATGTAGCAAAAAGAATATGAGGTACTTTTAATTGTCTAAAAATCCACTGTTTTAAAAATGATTATATCTTTGCAGCAAAAAACCTTTAAGGATTTTACAATACGGCGGTTTAAACCTAAAGAGTCATACATTCAAAAAAAATTGTATTATTGTCCTATTAAAAAATATACTTATGTAAGAAGGCGAATAAGGTATTTTTTATGATTAACTCAAGGTGTTTGATTAATTCTAAAATTGACAATGTGTTTTGTAATATATCTCGCGTAGAAGCCCTCATTTCCATAGAATATTGTATTTTAACTTTAGACAAAGTATGTGTGAGTAACAAACGCGAACGGACCTGTTTGAAAGTGTTTTGTCCGGTTTTTTTTTTTTATAAGATTACTCACAAAAAAGTTGCACTCAAACACAATAGTGATCCCACAGACCTTAATAAAACTGCCCTGCCGTTCGAATTCTAGTTGACCAATAAGGTTGATCAATCGAAAGAGATTTCAAACTTTCTTCTTTACCCTCTGATCCAAACCTCCTATCTCATTCTATTTTCACACAGCATGAAACTGCATATGGGGTCTCTCTGACCCACTTGTGTGTTTAAGGATTAAAGTTAATCTACATTAGTGAAAGTAGGCAGTTTCATTAAAATGTCTCATTAATATGTCTATTCGCATTTATTTATACATCTGTTCGTACGAATATCTTTTCGTTTACTTTGGATAGAAATGGAATACTCATTGTGGCTTGTTCATTTTTTCTCTAAGAATTTTGTTTCCAATATTTTAAACACATAGATGACAAACGCATCATTGAAGAACTGTCATCTGTGAAACATTACCCGCGGCACAGTTTTAGCCAATGTATCATAACAATCATCCATAGAAATTTGTTTCGAGACAAGTGTTTGTGCCAGAAAAATGTTGAAGTGTAAGAAAGTCTTTTTACTATCGTGCATCCCTCTTGTGTTTGTTCGAGATGTATCACAGCAAGCGAGCGGGAACTCGCGGGCCCGTTTGTCACTCGACAAACGTTAATCGTCACCGCAATGGTCCGATCTTGTCAACAAGCGGGTATGCTGTTTACGTTCTTCTCTCCCACGAAATTTCTACAATCGCTGATACTATTTATATAACATTCTTTCTAATTTTAGCGTAACGCTACTCGTTATACACACACGCATTCGTGCGACACGATCTGTGACGAGTCTGCGGAGGAACGAGCGAGTGTTATTCTTCCATGTTACGTCCAGGCGGAATAGAAAAGTCGAGAGATACTTCGAGATATCCGGGACATTTGCGGACACGCAAAAGTTTTCGCGATGGTAATGAAAACGCTAAAAAATGAAGTGTTTAATTTTAAGATATTAAAATGTTTTATTTCTCTGTCTGTTTTTTAAATATTTAAAGCTATTTTAATTTTAAACTATGTTTAGATTTAAAACACCAAAACGTTTAAAGCTGCTAAAGATTTAAACGTTTTAGTGTTTTAAATCTAAACATCATTTAAAGCTAAAACATTTTTAAGTGTTTAAAAAACGAAAACGGAAGTAAAATATTTTATTATCTTAAAATTAAATATTTTTTTTTTTTAATAAATACATTGTAAATTCAAGTATGTAAAAATTGCTTTATTCACGTATGTAATGTAGTTTTCTGTATAAAGAGTAAAATGTGGTAAACTACGTTTAAATGTGTAACTTTATTTTTTGTGCGGTACTTAATTTTTATACAGAAAACTAAATTATATATGAAGCATTTTTTACGTTTGGATTTGCAGTACATGCGGCTGTAATGAGGTATACACGATGTTCCATCTCGACGCTTTCTTTTCTTCATCGCGATATCACTACACATTTAGACGATTTTTCTGAGTAGTAACATAGAACATAAAAAATTTTATATAGGCAATATTCATTTAAAAAAAGAAGTGTTTAATTTTAAGATATCAAAATATTTTATTTCTATCTATTTTATAAATACTTAAAAATATTTTAATTTTAATTGGTCTCTAGATTTAAACAAGTTGAGTAGAAACGAAAACTAAAAAGTTATAAAAGTTAAAGAATGTTAAAATAATGAAGTCAAAAAATTAACTTTTAAGTTAATTATTTTTAAGTTATTTTTAAATGAGTTTTTAACACTTTAACTGTTCATTTTTTAAATATACATATATAAATTTTAACTATTTCCTAAGTTATAAAAATTTATCCATGTAAAGGAAAAAAAAGTTTATAAAAAATACATTTTATATTATAAAAGCAATAATTATTTCCTATTTTATATTAATTTATAAATATTAGATTTATTTTACAATCGGTATTATAATTATTTAGAGTAATCTAACTTTAAATAAGTACGACTTTCTAACTTAATATAAATAATGTTTTTCAAAATTAACTTTTAAATTAATTTACTCTTAACGTAACTTTTAATTCAGTTATTTTCATATTTATGTAACTTTTAATGTAATTAAATTAATTTTATAAGGCACTAACTTTAATTTTATTAAATAAAATATTAACTTATTCTGGACTTATTCTTTAAAACACTAAAATGTTTTAATATTTTGAAATTAATATCTTAACACTCTCTTAAATATAATAAAGTTGTAAAGTCGACTTGCTGTGACAGGATTTGTCAAGTTTCATATCGCATTTTATGAGAACATTTTTCGCTCTGAGTGTAATGTATCTTAAGAAAATTTTTGGTTTTTAGACATTTGAAAGAGAACGTACCCCAACACGTCGTATCGTTTGTTCGCTCGTTTTGCTCCTCCACTTCCTTGACGTAAACTCTTTGGATCGAAGCAGTTACGGGGCGGTTTCTTCACGTACACACTCAGACTGTACGGCCGCGCGGTTTGCCGGCTGTCTGTCGGGGCGGATGCGACCGAGTGCGTCGAAAGGTTGAGCGTCCCGCTATTCATTCAACAACCCCCTACCCTATAAATTCTATAATACCCCACTCTTATAATTCTGTAATACCCCACTCTCCTTGGCGATAGCCAATCGAGAATCTCAGGATAAGCTGTATGATTCGACTATTGGCCATTCTTTCTTGTTTTTTTTCTCTTATCGTTACTATTTCTCATCATCGTTGTGGCCATCATTGTGATCTCTTTCATTTTTTTTTCATCCTGGGTAAATTTCTCCAGTGAGTAAAACGAACTACTCTAGAAAGAATTAGGTGTAGGTTTATTTTTCTGTACACTAATAATAAGTAGAAATCGGATAAAATTTAATATGTATATAAAAATTTGAGTTAGATTCAGTAACCAAGCTTTATTTTCTAGAATTCGAGCAATACTCAGAAGAAATAATATTTCATACATTGTTTTTATGAAGTAATTGATCCAGACTATTTAGTTTCGAATCTTACAAATGAGTACAAGGTTCAAAATATAAATAACTATGCTCTGTATGGTCTAGTACCTAATGTAGCCTATTTGCTGTTTTTAAGTAGTTATACGATGAATTAAATAAATAATGCTAATATGTTGTACAGGTTATCAACGTAACTTGTTTGCAATAGTTGACTGCTTGGTTTATGTATTTTATTGTTGACAGTGAGGTCAAAATTAGAATTTTCTTGATTGTGTTTTTCATGATCTAATATTTCATGAGAGAGTTACTGCATCCTAACCTAACCTAACTATCAAGTGACGTTTATTAATTTCCGCAGTTCATATTATTGTAACTTTATATTTATACTTTACAACGCTGTATTTAATTTATATTTTTGTCTTACATATTTTGTCTTATAACAAAAATAAACCTTTGTAAGGTAGAACCAATATGACATAAATCAATAATGAATACATACATATCAATTGTAATGTTTTCTTAGTATTTTTATTACTTCAGATCAGTAATTTTAATCCATCTATTATGTTGTATATCTATGCGATTTATAAGTTTTTAAGGGGAAAAGTTAAGAAAAGACAATTATTTACTTAATAGATTATTGACGAAAATACTTCTTTGTATATTTTTATATGTCAATATGTTAATATATTAATACACTTGTAAATTTATTAATATAACATTAAATGTAACATAAATATCTTTTTATTATTTATTGTTTTTAACACTCTTTTTGTGGAAAGGAGAAAAACATATAATTAAGCCATTGAATATATATGTGCCTAATTTGACCCAAATGTTACTCTTTCTAAAATTCTTTATTGCATTCATATAAATATTTGAAATTATCTTTTTAATTAATATTTAGAAATGTTTTTTACTTTGAATCTGTCCATTAATTTTTCATTTTGCTATCAGTAAAAAATTAAAATAAAAAATCGCAAAGCTTAAGTATGACATATAGAGGACAGTTACCTTATAAATACTTATAAATATTTTTTATTACAGAATTGAATTTTTTTTAAGTAATACTTGAACTCTAAGAATGATTGTTAATTTAACGAAAGATAACATTTTTTATAAAGTATTTATAAAAGATTCGAGTATATTTAATTTAGGTTTGAGTCTACTTGGAAGTATTACTTTTATTTTTTGAAGTAATCATAGAGAGTTCAAAACTAATCAGATTTGAACCTATTTATAGGATATTAATCTCATCCCTAATAAGGAAAAACATTTGTTTTAGAATTTACTTTCTTAGAATCATTTAGTAAAATTTAACCAAGCTATTTTATTTTATTATATTAAACATATGTTATAAAATATATTAATTATAAATTTTATGAATACATTTAATTAGTGTAAATAACATTGTCAATAAAAGCCGATACAGGATTTCAATATATAAAATATTAACTTTATTAATTAATGATTGTGATAAGAATGTTACTTGAACGCTAAAATGCATGTAATAATACATATAAAAAAATAATTGCAATGTTTAAATTTACAAACAAATTTATAAAACTTAGTATATGACAATGTTATTAAAAATTGAAAGATGATGCTTCTCTCTTTTTGGGTTCGATATCTTATGTATGTACGTACATACATGCAGTAAGAGTAATCTACATCTGCACACGGTTGAATGTGCTTACTTCCCTTTCTGATGTCACCGTCAGTGACTGTGGCGCTTATATTTAAGAACTAAACTCTAATATTTAGAATAAATCAAGCTCACAATCAGCTAAGTTTTATCACATGTTCATAAATGTAATACGGTGTATATTATACTATTAGGTTTAGACTTATTTAAATCAATATGACTGACCAATGAGAAAAATTATCTTATATAATTATTCATACATCACAAGATCGATCGGTTACACAAACACGCGAAATCAGCGAATATATTAATTGGGACATACACAATTTAATACCTTTTTAGGACTTGAATAAACAAAGTTCCAAAATTTTCCAATAAACTTTTGATCGTTAAAAACGAATTTGGCGGCAAAATTTATCATGTTAGGTTTCCGAGAAATTTGAGATTAAATGTGCTGTGTTGGCGTTTTTGGCTATTTTTATCATTTTTTTGCAAAATAAATTTTTTTTGAATTTTATTTACGCTACTTTAAAGTACTATTTTTTTACGTACAATATGAATTTTATTACGGTTTTTTAATATGAATAATTAGCATAAATAGAAATTGAATAGATAATTATCTATTTAGAAACGTAAGCCAATTTTGCTGCCTGATTTGTTTTCAGGGACTAAAAGTCTCTTAAAAAACTGTTATTCAGATTTTCTGAAAAAATTTATTTTTGCACTGTATGTGTTATCTATGTGTTATATACAATAACTGCATGTGTTATCTATTTAATTTTATGATTTATAATATGCTAATTATGCGTATGATAAAAAGCGTTATAAAAACAAATTCATGTAATAGTAAAAGATAAATACTTTATTTAAAGTTACGTAAATGAAATTGGGAAAAAGATTTTGTTCGCAAAAGAATGGTAAATATGACTGAAAATGTCAATTTTGATATATTTAACTTCAATTTTCTTGAAAACCTAATCTGATAGGCCAATTTTGCCGTCAGATTTGTTTTTAGCGACCAAAAGTCCATCGAAAAACATTTCGTTTATTCAAGACCAAAAAAAATCTATTTTTGCATAACAGTTATTAGTAATGCACTAAATAGAACTTAAAAAGTGAGTCGAAACATTTGCGGATTTCAATGTATATACGCTTTAGCATTCGAATGACACCATTGTCAATTATTAAATAATAAAGCTAAGTATTTTGTACACGAAAATCTTGTATCGGCTGTTATTGGTAATATTATTTACAATTGAATTTAATTCGTAGAACCTTTTATTGAGTCATTTAATTTATAAAAGTGTTATAAAATGTTTTACTTAAATTTTATTTAAATTTTACTATATTTTATAAAAATCATAGTGAAATTCCTTAAAGTCTATGTTGTCCCACGACTACTGTTTTAAAAATAAATTTTAAGTGAAAATTCTAAGAAAAATTATTGTAATGGAATAATAGGGGACTTTGAATTTTATTATAAAGTAATGAAATTTTAGTATTTAACCCTTTGAAGTCTGATTTATTTTTCGTTTACTTGTGTTATATCTGAAGTCATGTTTTATGTAAATGTGGATGTAAATGGATTTGTACTATTAGACGCACGTAATACATGGATGGGACACATATGTACCGATAGACTCCAAAAGGTTAATCAATTTATTTTATATTATTTTATTTATTAGTTACATTAGAAAACAGTTTAGTTAAAGAGTAATGCCAAATTTAGCCCATTTCTTGGACCTCGAATTTCAAACTTTTTTTATGCCAAATAGTATTGTATACTGGAACATTAATCCCAGAGAAATTTTAAGATGAGCATAAGCGCTGTTTCGGATATATAAAGAGTTGAATGTGATTGTTTCTCATAACTCAGGGCGCCGTTTTTAGACTTCTTTTCTGTTGTTTGAATAAAAGTTACCGTTTCCCATGTATTTTTGCGCGCTGAACACGAATCTGGTAAGGAAATTACTCTATCACGTCAGATTTCTTAGAAAAGTGTCAAAAATGATCATTTTTACCTCACATTGGCGTTAAAAAAAATCTATTTCTACCTATCTAAAAATCTATCACTCACATTAAAAAAGCACCCCAATCTGTTAAAGACAAGGAGACTTTCAATAGAAAAGCATCATGATCCGTGAAAGGCAGTTTAACGTATCACTTCAACTCCATCTATCTCAGGGAGTTTTCATACTAGATTAAAACTAAGGTCATATCTCAATCCGGGATAAAAATCTATAAAAAACATTGTTTCATTTCGATATGTGTGTATATATATTTATTAGATAGGTTTTTAAATAGATATATAGAAGTATTAGATTTATTTTAATGCCATGATGAGATAAACATGATCATTTTTGACATTTTTCTAAGAAATCTAGTAGAGCAATTTACTTACTAGATTCGTGTTCAACGCGAAAAAATACATGGGAACTTTTATTCAAACAACAGAAAAGAAGTCTGAAAACGGCGCTCTGTATTATGAGAAACCATCTTATTCAACCCTTTATATCTCCGGAACCGCGCTTATGCTCATCTTAAAACTTCTCTAGGATTAATGTTCCATTATACAGTATTATTTGGCATAAAAAAAGTTTGAAATTCGCGGTCAAGGAAATGCGCTAAAAAACAGGTCTTTTTGGCATCAATCTTTTACTAAAATTTTACTAAATGCATTTTATAATATGTAATATAATGTTATATTATGTATAATAATATAATTAATATATAATTTATAAAATATATAATTAATATATTTTATAATATATATAATAATATATCATACAATATAAAATAGCTTGGTTAAATTTCACTAAAATATTCTTCGTGTATTATATTTTACATAAACCTATTAATTGTGTAATTAATAGGTGTATGTAAAATATTTTTAAACCAATATTCCCAAGTGCTGTTGCGAGTAACTCAGCGAATATTTGGACATATTGTTCAGCATTTGCTAGATGTGCGAATTTATTTCGTATGCGATATATTTTAGTATGCGTGCTCCATTAAAGATAATCGGTAGATAAATTAAATTGGTGATGGTAATGATATAACATTAATTGAATCACGAAGCGTATGGTTTCGTAGATGTCGTCCACATAGTACTACGATTCTTCTGAATTGCGTTGATCATAAAAATATTTTGGATTAAACGCAAGTGTTCAAAAAATGCACTTTATAAAACGGCGTTATTTATAATTATTTACTCAATTTTCGCGACGCTTGTAATATTCGATAAAATACAAGCGCGCGGGTGCAAAAGATCGATGAATCATACTCCTGTAAGGGTGGGCACGGAAATTTGACGGAATTTCTTATTAGTCGCGGACGCAATCCGATATACGTGGGATTCCGCGGACAGATTTGTCGCGCGATATAAAATTCCTTCTCCCGCCATGTAATCGCGAAAGCTATTTGGCTCTTATTTGTAACGTTCTGGAACTAGTGTTCTTGGTCTTGGCGAATGTTATACAGGTAATGGCGTTGAATTTCTTTGTCAATTTCTTAGGGAGATTCTGCAGTCTTTTCACGTAATAAAGAATTTGATTGCAAATAAAATATAAGAATTTTGTTAAACTATATTCATCAAAAAGAATGAGGCTTAAAGGAATATTAAAGTCTAGAGTGCAAAGAAATAACCTATTTTTGGAAAATTTGTCAAAGAAAACTGCTGTACCTATTCTATGTTTTTATACGTCAACTTGTATACATAAATATATACAAATAAGTATACAATGTATGGGCAAGTTAGAAAAATTATGTGCAGTATTTTTTTTTAAGTTTTTAAAAATAGGCAAATTTTTTTTGCGCGCGAGAGAAACAGAGAAAGAGAGAGAACATTTAACAAAGAGTATCTCGTGAAATTGAATGGGCGCAATAAGTAATTTGAACAAATGAACAACTAAACGCAATGTCAGATTAAAGATTCTTTCGATCACGTGCGCGTTTATGCAGAAAAATAGAAAGGACTATAGGACAAATTAAAATTACGAGACCATTAGAAGTATCATGTATAACTGTTATAAGTGTTAAAAGTGAGAATGAATCAGGGATTTTACATTTCGCAGTTAGTTTTGTTAATTTTTCTTAATTTCTACAATATTATTTAATGTAATGTACGAGATGGAGTTCCGGATGTGATGAATAGAACGGATATGTGATTCGTGGTTGCTTGAGGTACTCGCAGGTTTTGAGACTAATCTCGACGAACCGCAGTGCAACCTCGCGATCGCACTGATCATACTTATATAACTGATCCTTGTTCTCCTCTCAATTGCCATGATGATTTTGACTAAAATGAATTCTTACAGTGAGAATACTTTCTTTGAATTTACTTTTAAAATCACGGGACTCGTGGGATAACGCAAATATCAAAGAATTTTACTAAAATTACAGTAAAATTTTTCTAAATTTACGGTAAATTTTAACTATAATAAAATTGAAATAAAAATATATTATTGAGTGGAAATATAAATTTTTGCAGCTTCTTTCAATAGGTGTTTGAATGTGAATTTGTTTTACACATAGCTGAAACATATAACATGTATACATTTTGTAAGATGATATTTCATGGAGATAATGTCGTAATTGAGAATACTGTTTGTAAGTGGATTGCTTTAGAAGTGGCAATTTTGATGTAGAAGACTGAGAACGTTTCCGCAGTCGATGATGACTATCGAAATCGTAACATTAATTGAAAATAATTCACGTTACATGACACGGAAACATCGTAAAGATACTCCACATATCTCAGATGAGCGTTATAAGATATTTAGAGATATTCGAATACCATTACAATATTTAGGTGCCTCATGATTTAATGGAAAACATTTCGCATTTCCATCAGTTGTTCTCTGATCAAACGTAACGAAAAGAATTCATTTTTTAATGAATAATCACGGTTGATGAAAAAAGGTCGTTTACAACAATGTGGAGTGAAAAAAGAGGTGTTGATGTTGTATATCTGGTAGGATTGAAAAGGCATCGTACATTACGAATTCTTTGTACTGAGAAACAAAAAAGTTGCAACACCTTTTTTTAATGAGTTTCGGAATGCAGTTTGATCATCGAGTGATTGGTTCTTGCTTATGGATCTAACCAGTTACGTTTATCTGTTTTATGAGCAAAGCTAAGTTCCGAAATTCATCGAAAAAGTGTTGCAACTTTTTTGCATTTTAGTGAGTACATATAACTAGACAATAAATTCGGATAACTTTTTAATTGGACCGATTAAAAGCAGCAGTCGATGAAAAGCATTTAAAATTGGCCAACTGGAAGGATAGTCGTTTCATCCTGTTCCATCAGGACAACGCCAGACTTTTTATCATTTTACAAATCCGACAGAAATTAGCATTAATTCTTTGGAAGTTTGTAAAAATATCAATCAGTTTATCGCCTAGAAAGATGCCATTTTAGGAGGATGGAATTATGAAGCTAACGCAAACATAGGCAAAAGACAGTGGAACAAAATGGCACATAGATGGTTGAATAAATCTGTGCACGACGATGTATAAAATATTTAAACATCGTATTGTACTTTAAAAAATGCTACAAACTTTTGTTCCAATTCAATTATTTCGCTAAAATTCAAAATTATTAAATTCTTTAAAGAACATTTTATATTGTTGCATATGTATGGAACAATGATTTAATAAACTAATTTTGTTGTGTGCACACAAAGAAATAATATCAAATTAAAACTAATATATTCTATTTAACAATCATGTTTCAAATTAGTTTAAAACTATAAAATTTTTTTGTGTAAGCAAATTATGTTTAATATTATAGTACATATATAATTTTATTTCAATATTTTATATTTCAAAAAGAAATATTCTCCAAATAAGAATGTCCTTTTTTTCTTTATAATATATATAGAAAAATACTATCAAGGAGAGTGATACAAGCTTGCTTGATTTACTTTTTTTTCATGTTATAAATAACGATTAATAGTCTTTAACAAAGAATATTTTCTTGATAATTGTTTTAAAATATACTTATCGCAAATTAAAAAAAAATTTATCATACATTGAACATAAAAACTTATATTCTTTCGAAGAATATTGTAATATAATAAAATTATATATAATATTGTAGCGAGAAGAAAAATCAGAATAAAAAACAGTTTTTAACTTTATATTCTTCTGATTGAAGTACCTGCATATTAAATTACTAATATTCAGAATATATTTTGAATTTTAATGTTTATGATAAATTTATGACAGATATAATTATTATTTAAAAGAAGAAAAGCAAAAATTGAGTATCTAATTGCTTTTTTAGCATTGGAATATTTTTCTGCCTGTAGCGTCCTGTGTTTCGCATCCTCGAATTGATACGCAACACGGTCGTGCGGTAACGATTTTTGTGCCACGTGGAGTATCCAATTTTTACCCATATACGCGCGCGCGGACGTTATTAGAGGATGAAAGACAAATATAAATTTCGTTACCCGGTGGATATTTGCTCGCACGATACGATATTCGAATTCTATGCGTAATTTGGTTTAAAGCGAGCGATCGAAAGGGGAATGTCCGTTTGTTCGTCTCGCGTAGAAACCGTAAAAATGACAAGGAATTTGTTGCGTGGGCGATTGGGACCGGAATCGAGATCATCGAGAGCGCGTGCGAACGGGAGAGTCGAGGTCGTAAGCCCCTTTGGACGCATAACGCGTTCTCTTTCGGCGGAATTTCTCATTGATGCCTGGCTATTTAAAAGGATATTTTTGGCCCCACAAATATTATCTTATACGCTTCACAATCTCGGGATTTCAATGCAACTGCAAACACGAGAGTGTTACCACGAGCTACAGTCTGCTTTCTTTCATCGCCGTTTTAAAGCGCGCTTTTAAATTTTTATTTCTTTTTTCAAAAGAGACATTGAGTAGGTAGATACAGTAAAATGTTATATATGGTGAACAAATAATTTCATGCGACGGCGGCGTTTTTGTAAAGAGGAACCTGTGTTTGCTTTTTGTGCTATAACTTCAAAATGCTTTCAGCTTCTTTGCTTTATAGGAAAAAATCTCGTCATGTTTCTTTTTACAGTCATCGAACCATAACGTGTAGAATAAAACAACGGCTAAGAGAAAGTAGGAGGATGAGAAGAAGTTACGAGAGCAAATGCTGCGAAACGAAATGACTTTGAATGGCTGTTAGGGTAGGCTTTTGTTCATTTTTTGATCGCAGGAAAGCGAATAAAAAAAAAAATAGAAAGAAGAATTACAATAATCAAACTTTTTCATAAATTATTTAAATTTTTTACAAATTGTGAATATTTGACTTTTGTTTACTGCATTTGATAAAAAAATTGTCTTGAAATTTTATAAAATTTATAGGATTATAAATGCGAGAAGGTATGAATGAGCTCCATATACTTTGTATTCCGCGGGGGATCGATTTCTATCTCTATTATTCTCTTCCTGGAATATTTATTTACATAGATAAGCTTGTGTGGGAAAACATATTGTCATCTGTCACCTGTTGCCGCCACGTCAGTAAGCTCGGATTTCCAGTATTATTGTTGCGGATAGCGCAGGTTGAGAAAATGAAATTGTTGCTTGCCAGATATCTGATTTGCGCTATATTTGATTTATTTTATGCCAGATTAAATAATTTAATATTTTTCTACTAAATTATAGTAAAATTAATGGCTTATAAAATTTATTAAGCTAAAATAAAATTTTGACCTGTTAACCATTTTCTCCATTTAAATATGTTGATGTATTTCTAGTCATAATAGGTTAATGTTTATAAACTTAAGTTAGCTATGTTAAAATAGTAATAAATATAATAAATATAAAAGTTAAAAAGTTTGTTACAAATATGTTATTAGACCGATAGTGTAACAACACAATGATAGTAAGAAAGCCTTCTTCGGTCGCAGCTAGATCTTAGTGCTTATATTTATTCGTGTGATTTTATATACTTTTCCGAATTCAACCAGGATGTGTTATTTTTTGCAATAAATTTCTTACAGTTTTTTCAGGGAGGAATGGGTATATAGATGCAAATCAGCATCAATTATTATATTAAATTAATTAATTTAATATAAATAGTGATATTACTAATTCTTATTTGACATGCTGTGTTACGAAAATTAATTCGGCGCACATCCTGGTTGAATTCGGAAAAGTATATAAAATCACACGAATAAATATAAGTACTAAGATCTAGCTGCGACCGAAGAAGGCTTTCTTACTATCATTGTATGAAAAAATTGTATTGAAAAGTTGTAAAACATTGTACACGCACGCGCGGACAACATCCAATTTTTTTTGTGAACGATTGCATGCAAGATCTAATAATGAATTTTCTATTAAATAGATTTCACCCCAAGAGTAATAATTTAAGTTCATGATGGAACAAGCTTATTAGTTTATGCGCTTATTAGTTTAGCAGAAACACCGCCATTTGGAACCTATCCAATAATAGATGACTTTACACTATTGTTATTTTAATAATAGTTTATATTAATTATTTAAAAGAAACATGTAAAGTCTCAAACGCTGTAGAAAACCTACATATACATATTATAAGAAAACATACATATTGAATAAATAAATAAATAAATATGTATATATATGTACATATATATATATATATATATATATATATGTGTGTATATATATATATATATACTATAATATATATATATATATAGAGAGAGAGGGGGGGAGAGGGAGAGAGAGAGGGGGGGGACAAGTCGGATCTATTTGCAATTTTTGCTCTATAAGGCACAAATAAAGTTCGATCGTAAAACCGAAGATGCCGTTGGAAAGATAATTTAATTCCCTTCATTTTTGCTTGAAATTATTTTAATGTATTTCTCTGTGTAGAACTATAATGGAAAATATAGAAACGCTTTATCCAGTCCGATTTAGAACCACTGCTCGGCCGATCATCAGTACTACGATTAGGTTGCAATTTCGATGTAAAAAGTTCGATTTGAATACTACCCTTTTTGAACTTTGGAACAAATTTTACAATAAACTGCAAGAATGATCACTATTGGTCTTTTTGAATTCTATATTCTTTAATTATTTTAAATCAATTACTTTTCAAAATTTTAATATTTTTTAAATATTGATTTAGAAGGATTTTTTTTTTTTAATTTTTGTATGATAGTTGAAAATACATACGAGGTGTGTTCAAAAAGTGTCGCGAATTTTGAATTTTCGCGGGTTACGTATATTCGAATTTCGATCTTTTTGTGGCGTTATGTTGGTACTCATGTCTCTCACTTATGCCGACAAGCTCGGCCATTTTGAATGTTCACTTAATTGTTGACAGCTGCTTTGCTTGCACGTGTTTTGGATCGTCTTCGATTTTTACCTATTCAAAAAAATGGATCAAAGAACCTGTATCAAATTTTGTGTGAAAAACGAAATTAAGTGCGCGGATGCATTCCGAATGTTGACTGTGGCATACGGAGAAGCTACCTTGGACCGAAGCAACGTTTATCGGTGGTACAAAATGTTCTCAGAAGGCCGAGAAGATGTGAACGACGAAGAGCGTGCCGGACGCCCGAGCACTTCAACAACAGACGAAAAAATTAATGAAGTGGAGAAAATGGTATTGGCCAATCGTCGAATCACCGTTAGAGAAGTTGCTGAGGACCTAAACATATCGATTGGCTCGTGCCATTTGATTTTTATCAATGATTTGGGCATGAGACGGGTCGCCGCGAAATTCGTACCAAAATTGCTCAATTGCGACCAAAAACAGCATCGCATGAACATTGCTAATGAGATGTTGGACTCTGTCCGCGACGACCCAAATTTGCTCCAGAGGGTCATAACTGGTGACGAATCGTGGGTTTATGGTTATGACGTGGAAACCAAAGCTCAATCATCTCAATGGAAGCTGCCGCACGAACCAAGACCGAAAAAAGCGTGCCAAGTTCGGTCGAATGTGAAAGTTTTGCTGACAGTTTTCTTCGATTGCAGGGGCGTGGTGCATCATGAGTTCTTGCCACAGGGTAGAACGGTCAATAAGGAATATTACCTGCAAGTTATGCGCAATTTGCGCGAAGCAATCCGCCAGAAACGCCCGGATTTGTGGAAGAACAAAAATTGGCTTTTGCACCACGATAACGCCCCTGCTCACACATCGTTGCTTGTGCGCGACTTTTTGGCCAAAAACAACACACTAATGATGCCGCAGCCACCATATTCCCCAGATCTGGCCCCCTGTGACTTTTTCTTGTTTCCTAAACTGAAGAGGCCCATGAAAGGACGACGTTACGCTACGCTTGACGAGATAAAGACGGCATCGAAGGAGGAGCTGAACAAGATAAAAAAAAATGATTTTTTGAAGTGCTTCGAAGATTGGAAAAACCGTTGGCACAAGTGTATAATATCTCATGGGGATTACTTTGAAGGGGACAAAATAGATATTCATGAATAAATAAATAATTTTTGAAAAAACACAAAATTCGCGATACTTTTTGAACACACCTCGTATTCGTGTCTTTTTATGAATTTTATGAGATGAAAACTGTCAAATTGCTGTCACTTTGCTGTTCGGTGACTTATAAGGACTTTACATTCTAAATGCATGCAAATCTACTTAACCATATTTATTTACATTAAAAAGCTCCTGTTTGAAACACGGTTTAGCCCACTCTCCCCTATTGTATATACGCGCATGCACTGAATAAATGATAACTTTTTCACAGATTTTCTTAGGTATCACATATGAAATCATAATGGTCCTATATAGTAATGTAATGGTTCCATGTAGGACTGTAATAATTCCATATAGTTTCATGTAGGTTCCATGTAGGTTCTACAGGGCACTTGGGTCATTTTCCGATAAGTTACGTATAGGAATATTCCTATGGGAATTTGTAGCAGAGAATTGATCTGGTTAAATCATAATCAGAAGGAGCAATGTTTGGAGCAATTTCACATTCCAACTCTAATGCTTCCTTGGTCTCCTTAAGCAATATGTGACATTGTCATGCAGTAGGATGGCTTGCGATGATTGCTGGCTATTTGCTAGCGATTTTTTAATTAATTTTCTATGCAGTTGCCTTCAGTTGCTTGTTATAGCAGTTTCCCGCAATGATTTGGTCCGGTGATAACAACTCATAGAAAAGCACACCTTCCTGGTCATTAGATACACAGCAGAACTTGATGGTTATAAATATAGCGTTGATGTGATTGATTGGCCGGGCTCCACCCAATGGTTTTGTCTTTTCGGATTATCGAAAAGTATTCATTTTTCATTACCAGTTACAATACGTCACAAGAAACTTCTCCTTTTGCTTAGCAAGCAATGAAAAATAGACGTATCGATTGCTAATTGCGCGTTCAGATAATTCATGTGGCATCCATTTTCCATACTTATGGATTTTTCTTATTGTATTTAAACAATGAACAATTAGTGAATGATCCTAGTTGTAATACAAACTCACGAGTTGGGTCATCTTTTCATTAAGCAATGTTTGTAATTCCCTTTTTACAGTTTCGAAGCGTCTGGAGAGTTCTTGTCATTTATATCAAAATCACCGTTTTTCAATCGTTTTAAACGTTTTAAATCATTTAAAACAATACGTGTATATTCTAATATTTTCACCTTATGTTTCAAAAATAATTCTGTGTGCATCTGCAGCACTTTTCTTTTGGTGAAAACAAAACAAAAGGCAGTGGCGAATATACTTATTATCTGGCTCCATTTTTAATCATATTAAATGTAAGGCTATGGTAATCAACTATAGGCCAGTCCTTTTTAATTTTAATTGGCTAGTTCACAGTTAATCTTTTTCTCTTTACGTTAGAAACAAAAAGATAAACTCTGAACTATAGTTTCAGCTCAACTATCATTTCAGCTAAAAAGAACAAGTTTTATAATTTAAGTTTTATAAATTTTAATGCAGAGATGTCAACTTACAAAAACCATAAACGTTTCTGTTTATAAAAATATACCAACGCATGTGTACTGACATCTATCTGCTTCGATAAGAACTTATGCACCGATTTAATAGTAAAAAATCTTAATAAAATATATATTTGCATATTATTGTGGTTCCTCTTTTTAGACAGAATATAAAATTTTATATTTATAGTCGCGAACATATCTGTGGTAAATATTTTTGTGATGATTTGAATTGTAAGATTGTAGCGAATAATCGGTTCTTAATACGTTCTTAATACGATGAATTTATCTATTACGGAAAGAGTAACACCAAATTTGGCCCATTTTTTGGACCTCGAATTTCAAACTTTCTTTTATGCCAAATAGTATTGTATAATGGAACATTAATCCCAGAGAAATTTTAAGATGAACATAGTGTGATTCCGGAGGGTGATACAAAGGTTGAATGCGATGGTTTGCGTGCGTGTGCGTGCGTGCGTGCGTGCGTGCGTGCGTGCGTGCGTGCGTGCGTGCGTATATATTGTTATGTCCGTCTCACTTGACACTCGCGTAATAATAACATCTATTTTTTAAGAAAGAGCTTTAATGCAAAACTAAAAACACAGTTAAACAGAATATGGTATACGGTATTTCGCACAGAAAACGGAATTGCTCGCACAAACGTCAATACTATTCAAGCGCCCAAATCGGACTCATTGTCAGATGTCAAACTATTTACATCTTCGTCCTAGAGACGATCTTCTTTTTCCGTCAATCACTTCATATCGATCGACTCCAGCGAAACGCAAGAATAAGACCGAAGGACATGACATTATCCCCCCGCTCTTCAAGATTGTCGTCCCGACAATCTAACGGGGAATAATTTATTGCACTTCACCAACTTTTTTTTCCTGTCTCCTTTGAGAAATCAGGCGAGACTTCTTGCTCTACCCTGGAACAGTTTTTTTTCCAGGTTACCGAGCTGCTGGCCTTCAAATTGCTAGCATAGGATTCTTGTTTTTTTCAAGTTCTCGACGCTATATTCTAGCTGGTTTTCGTATGACGAATCTTCAGAGAAGGGGGGGAATTAGCTCTCGAGGACCCAACGCCTCTAAAGCTCCCTATGTCTCCGCCTCAGCATTTGCCCTTAGGCCCACAGGAAAACCTCGATTCAAAAACCGGGACGAGGCGGTTTTCTTTAGAAAGTTGAAGAAATCAAATTTTGCCATCAAATTTTGTAGACTTTCCTCTACGTGTCAAAATGGTTCCACCTTGCAAGACTCCAAACTGAAATAAAATAAGATCCAACGAGTACTCAATTCACAAAACATTAGTTTGCCTCCCCCCCCTCTCTCTCTCCCTCTTTCACATCCCCCGATTTTGGAAGAAAAACAATGTTCAGAATCCTTCTCCCCCAAGGAGAGGATTTCTAAAGAAACACGACGACTTCCTGCTCTACCCTGAGCTCCTGCCACAGGTTACTGAGCGTCGCTCGCGTTAACCTCACACCAACACTTTTTTGGAAGAAAAAGGAAACCTTAGACCGTCACAACTTCCAACAGAGTAGAATCTTCAAAACAAAACATAGCACTTCAGACCAAAATTAACGATCTTCTGCTCTACCTTAAACTCCTGCCTCAGTTTACCGAGCATCGTCTTTTCCTGCAAACTAGAAGAAAAAAAATCGAAATTCATTTTCAACTCCTGACAAAAGAACGACTTTTTTAGAATTTATCCCCCAAGGTGAGGATTTCCAGGGAGGCTCGACGACTACTACCCTGGGCCCTTGACGCAGGTTATCAAGCGACGTCAGTATCACTCCCAAACCAGCACTTTTTTGGAAGAAAAAGAAATCTTAGATTCTTTTTTGTTTTATCCTAGCTTTTGCCACGGGTAACCGAGCGTCGTCCTCAGCGAATCAGACCAAAATAACGACCTCCTGCTCTACCCTGGGCTCCTGCCACAGGTTACCAAGCGTCGTCCGCGTCTACAATCACAATCCACTTGACGACTTCCTGCTGTATCCCGGGCCACTGCCACGAGTTACTGAGCGCCGCCCGAGTTATTCCCAAATCAACGCCTTTTTTGGGAGAAAAAGAAATGTTAGACCGTCTTCCTCTTTTCTGAAACGAAATCTCAATCTCGCAAAGAAGAAATTCTAAGCTAAAGCTATCTCTCTCTCCCTCTCTCTCTCTCTCTCTTTCTCTTTCTCTTTCTCTCTCTCTATGCACTCAAGAAAATTTTAAGAGGAAACGATACGCGTCAATTAAAACAATAAAAATCAATAGGCTTAGATACAAGCGTAAAATACGTTTGACAAGAATATTTTCTTCCTCAACCAAAGGCATGCCAAAACAACGCAAACGCAACGCGTTCCCCCGTTCATTCAATGCGAAACTTCTCGCGCACGGGCAACGCGGACACAACACGCCTCGACCATCCAACGGAAGACTCCTCGCGCGCAAGCAACGTGGACGCAACGCATCTCTAATATTCAAAGCAGAACCTCCCGCACAAAAATAAACATTTTTGAAAGGACTTAGCTGTGGTAATTGTTCGAAGCGTAGTAACGCGTCATCTCTGCTGCAAACAAATAAGAAGCTCTGCCTCTCATTTCTGCTGTAACCTTCTGTCCTCCCGAAGTGTAAGAAGCTCCTCGCGAAGAACTGGTAACATTTCACTTTTGTTGAGTTGTGCCGGTGTTGCAGGACGAGGCCTTTTTCTGAGCTGAATTCCTTTTGTGCACGATGAGGTTGCCGAAGTCATCATTTAACAATCTGTCTGTCAACGATCGGACGAGCCCCCAAAATGTTATGTCCGTCTCATTTGACACTCGCGTAATAGTAACACGGATTTTTAAGAAAGAGCTTTAATGCAAAACTAAGAACACAGTTAAAGGACAGAATATGGTATACGGTATTTCGCACAGGAAACAGAATCGCACAAACGTCAATACCATTCAAGCGCCCGAATCGGACTCAGATGTCAAACTATTTACATCTTCGTCCTAGAGACGATCTTTTTTTTCCGTCAATCACTTCATATTGATCGATTCCAGCGAAACGCGAGAAGAAGACCGAAGGACATGACAATATATATATATATATATATATATATATATATATATATATATATATATATAAAAGATAGATTTTTAGATAGGTAGAAATAGATTTTTTTTAACGCCAATGTGAGGTAAAAATGATCATTTTTGACACTTTTCTAAGAAATCTAACGTGATAGAGCAATTCGCTTACCAGATTCATGTTTAACGCGCAAAAATACATAGGAAATGGTAACTTTTATTCAAACAACAGAAATCAAGTCTAAAAACGGCGCCGTGTTATCACTGGTGAAAAACCATCACTTTCAACCTTTTATATCTCCGAAACCGCGCTTATGCTTATTTTAATATTTCTCTGGGATTAGTGTTCCATTATTTAGTACTATTTGGCATAAAAAAAAGTTTGAAATTCAAGATCCAAGAAATAAGTCAAAAAACAGGTTTTTTTGATGTCTCTCTCTTAGAAAATTAATTTTGCCGCGTTTTTTTTTTTTTTTTAGGCCGATACGTGGGCTCGCGTCCGATAAAGCTTCGGAAGAGCTCTTGGAAACAAAGGAATCTGGAGTCTGTACGCAAGAAAGAGAAGGAGAAGCAGGCGTTGATCGGTTTGCTTACCGGTCGATGACGAGATGAAATTTCCTTTATTATACTTTGATTGTTCGTCACAACAAAGTTATATGAATAATTTACATCTGCCTCAATAGATTGAAACGGAAGAACGTGTTGGACAGGTCGCCATGAATTACGGCGCTGATATTCAGTTTCACATTGTCGACTATTTTGTGAGAATACGTTAATAAAATCGTAATTACAAGTTTGTTATATATCTTGAGTTTCATTTTTTGATGTTATTTTTCTTGATGCGAATCATTCAATTATTTTCGTTCACTTGTTTTAGGATAGACAACAGTGGCAAAATGTAATGTTGGCGAAAAATTGAAATAATTCAAATAGAAATATTCATTTAAAGAGTCTATAGCTGGATACACACTTAGCGAATGAACAGCAGCAAATACACGTATCTAAGTTGCACGAATTTTCTTTGATCGCCTTATGAGGGAATCAAACTAAACACAAATCGAACGTTTTGTATTTATATTCTCTGGAATACACATCTATTGAATAAAAAAAAAACGAATGTTCGCACTTGTTATTATAAAAAATACTATTTGAAATAAATATTTTGTGATGTAAATATAAACTTATAATATTTAAATATACCATTTAATGCTCCTGACTCCTCAGCCGAGAACTCCGCGTTGACGATAGCGACATTTCGTCGCGGACAAAATTAGAACTAATACACGTGAAACGTGACAGATTGACGATGAAATGTTATCGTACATGTCATTTTGTTATTATGTGTTTCATTGTGAAAACATGACTTGTCTCGTATTTACCAAATTCGTAAAAATGGACCGCGAGTAAAGTTTCTTTGAATTTTATACATAAAAGTACATTTTTCACTCCTTTTAATAGCTATCCGTGTATTTTCCTGTCTAAATAGACGTCACTTTACGTGCTTTTTACGACTATTCACTGACTGCTAGGCAAAAAAAGGATAGTCGTGACCGATATTTAGAAGTGTTTTAAAGCCATCTGATTAGTCTTTTATCCAAATTGGCATTATTTAGAAATAGCACGTCGGACAAAATTACGTGCCCATGTGTTTTCCTGTTTCAATTGCTTCACTTTACATGCTTTTTACAACTATTTACTGATTGTTAGGCGGAAAAAGGATAGTCGTGACCGATATTTAGAAGTGTTTTAAAGTCATCTGCTTAGTTTGTTTTATTCAAATTGGCTTTATTTACAAATGGCATGTCGGACAAAATTACGTGTCATTTCACGCAATTTCTCGCTTCTGACGTCACGACTTCAATATGGCCGCGGCGAGTACTCAGGAGCCTTAATTATAATATTTATAATATACATTTACTTGAAATTTTTTAATTTTATTTATCTTACATTTCGTTATATCATGGATAGATAAGTTTCCTCTATTGTTTACTTATTATTTCTTATTTTATAAGAGTACATAAAAAAATAGAGAAAAAAACCAATAAAAAATCTAATTTGTGCTTAAATGATTGAACCATTCTTATGCATGTTTTCTTATATTTGTTGACATGCTAAATCATTTGCAAATGCTTATTTCAAAATAAATTGCTGGAAAAGTATTGAAATCTCATTCAAAGTAGCAAAGTTTCGTCAAAATCTGACAAAAACTCAAGAATACATAATATCTTATCTTTTTTTTTTGTCATTTTTTATCTCACCTCCCTATTCGTGCGTGCGTGCGTGCGTGCGTGCGTGCGTGCGTGCGTGCGTGCGTGCGTGCGTGCGTGCGTGCGTGCGTGCGTGCGTGCGTGCGTGCGTGCGTGCGTGCGTGCGTGCGTGCGTGCGTGCGTGCGTGCGTGCGTGCGTGCGTGCGTGCGTGCGTGCGTGCGTGCGTGCGTGCGTGCGTGCGTGCGTGCGTGCGTGCGTGCGTGCGTGCGTGCGTGCGTGCGTGCGTGCGTGCGTGCGTGCGTGCGTATGGGTGTATGATCAAAAGCAAAAAAATTGCAACATTTTTTTCGATATGTTTGTACCGAAATGTCTAGACAGGCGCTTCGTTCGCACGAATTATCGTCGGCAGGCTGTACTTGACTGACACCGCCGCGCTCGCACGCCCGCCGACCCCGCGCCACACACGCACGCACACACACACACACACATACACACCGACTCCGCCGTCTATAGTGTCTATACCCGGTCTCGAGTGGCGGGGACGCTAGCCGCCGACAAGAGCCGACGTCTTTCCGAGCGCTTCCGATTGGGATAATTGGGATGCGGATATACAGGGTGTCAGGTAACTACCGCCCGTGGTTTTGTGGATTGATAGATCAAGTAAAACTGAGCAGAAAAGTTCTGTACCATTTTTTAATATTTGCCATAGTTAACGAAAAAAAAATTAATAAACTCTGCGAATAAGCGCGTATCATCGCGCGCAAGGACCGCCGGTCGCTGAGACGTAGGCAGCCGCAGCTGAAGGCGCGGCGCTGTGCAGTGAGGAGGGAAAAACAGCTACTGCTTTTGTGGTAGTATGTATTGTGTCCCGATAGCACCACTTACAATGGCAGATGCCTAGAGATTTTCCGTAGGTTGGGTTAGATAAGTCAAGATGATTGGTTGGTGGACTATCGGGATGTGCGCTATCGGAACCCTCCCGTATTATGTATATACGCATTGTCGAAAGTAAGATAAATTAATAGAAAGTTACGAGTTAGTACGCGTATTAAGTGCTCAATGTAAACTAGGCCATTATATACTACGTTTACACAGCCCAACTTACGCCAAAGTTATAACATTGATGTTATAAAACTGGCTAATCACGAGGGGTGCTTTCCAACAAGAGTGCCACAGTGTGACACAGTGTCACACAGAGAGACACAGTTAACACAGTTGTGTAGTCTAAATGGAACAGATAAGTTACCAAACACGGTCACTAAATGACTGATTTAGTAAAAAAACACAGATTCGAATTGAATCAGAAATCTATCCGTAGAAAATCCAGACCCGTTAAAGAAGAATTTTACATTATCCAATGTAGGAATAACTTCTTTACAATGCCGACAAAAGAATAAACTTGCAAATTAATCCGATAAAATACGTATGAATAATGAATAATCAACGAATGCATTGTTTCTTAGGCTTATACAATTCTTTAAATAAAAATAATGAATATTGATTACTATCTAAGAATTCTGGGTCCGGTACATTATTTTCGAACACGAAAACATTTTTAGTAAAAATATAAGTCCATTGTGCTAATTTAAAGATGTAGCATGTAAAGAAACGAAAGGTTTAAACTATAATTTTAATTTTGTATGTTAAGGCGACAAAACATGACTGAACATGACTAAAATGTACCAGTACCACACTTGAAAAAATAATTTATTTGCCCGATGTGTTGGCACTATTGATGGCTGACACGGCCAAACTTAAGATTGAGCTGTGTTTTGCAGTGTCGCTCTGTGTTTCTCTGTGTCATAGTTGGAAAGCACCAATGTAGACACTGTGTTACACAGTGTCGCCTGTGTCTCTTGTTGGAAAGCACCCGAGTACTCCTCAGAAGAATGGAAAGACTGTGATTAGCTAGTATCATAACATTGATGTTGTAACTTCGGCGTTAGTTGGGCCGTGTAAACGTAGTAATAGTTGCGACACTTTTTTTGATGCGTTTCTGAACGCGCAACTATAACGGAGCTGAGAACGTGATTGGTTCTTACTTATGGATCCATCCAATTACATTTGCCGCTATGAGCAAGGTTACATTCTAAAAACTATCAAAGAAAAAGTGTCGCAACTATAATGCAAGTGACTGTTGCAACCGAAGGTGCAGATCGCCATTAAAAGAATCAACTCTATTGGGATATCGGCGGAGACTTCAATTGGAAAGCAGCGAACGATCATAATCGGTCCGAACAACGCAAATTAGGTGCCAAGCGGACGACCAATGGAAACGGACTCTGTCGCAAAGGACACCTCCGAGAGCAGTAATGACCTCAGAAAACCACCCAAGTCGCCAAGCAGCACCAGAGTTAATTAAATTAAGTTAGCTAAACAGATAGGTTATTATTTTATCAAACTTAAACCACAAGGCAAAAAGACAAACTACAAGTTGTGGATTAAAGCCACAAAATTGACATTAGTAACTTTATGTTTTATGATTACTATTTCTATTCTTTTAGTTTTCAATGTTATTCTTTTTATTGGTAATTTTACTTTTATTTTTTATTTTTATATTTTATACTTTATTTTTTATATATATTTTCTTTTTTTATTATTTTATTATTTCGTTTTGATCCTAATCAAAATAAGCCACAAAAGGCAGCAATATAGATAGATTTAAATTTCGCGCAAAACTATGTATTCCTGTGCAAAAATAAAATGGCGCCATGCACGTAAAAGGA